>NW_013953251.1:4912-6560 GCF_001266775.1 Austrofundulus limnaeus
ACTTTTACCAAAGTATTTTCATGATAAGATACTTGTACTTTTACTCAAGTATCACTTTGWGGTACTTTAAACAACACTGACAAATAAAATATCAAATAGTGGAAAAGAAAACACCAACTCATAACCTTATTTATTTAACAACGTAAATTAAGAAGCAGCTATGTGACATCATTGTTTCAAGAGAAGAAAATGACCAAATGTTTGTTATGTCTGATGGAGAGCTGTTAAAGATTACCTGGCAGCACTAATGTAACAACGAGTCTTGCTGTTCGCAGCCATTAACATTTATTATTCCCCTCCACTTCATTGTTTGGCAACTTTTATTTTTTTAATGTTTGCCTGAATAGGTCGTAATGTTGCAACAGCGAGGTTAAGCAGTCGTTTTAAGCTAAGTACTAAGCACAATTACAGAAAACGTAATGTAATTATTGGGGCTTTATTGGTGAAGTTAAAGTATTTTATGGTGCAAGAATAGCAAAAAATAAACCGATTACAAACTGTAAACGACAAACTATTTTTATCTGATTTTGGGCAACTTTAGAATAAAAATCCTCATATGGCATTTCATTGTCATCCAAGGTTGTATTTTCAATCATAAACTTGTGTATACAAAAAAGAGCACATTTAATTACAAAGGGGTGGATGTGATTTGATTTGATTTGACAGCATTAAATATCAAATATGAATGAAAGCGACAACACAAACAAACAAAAAATAAATAAAAATTAAAGAAAAAAAATTAAATAAAAAAATCCACTCACTTCCAGAATCGAACTGTTGCACCCGGAAGCAGACATTTATAGTCAAACAGCCAAAAGTCATAAATGGAGATAAAAAATAGTCGTTTTGCACTGAGAAATTCATCTGCAGAAAAGTGTGGAGCTTTAACCATGACTGATAACAAATAACGGAGGATCAGAGGTTGTTGTTGTTTATTTTTATTATTTATTTCTATCGTTTTGTTGGAGTGAACTACGAAGAGAGGAAACCCTGTGCAGTGATGTATATCACTACACCGCAATGGGAGGGGTTTCCCAGGAGATGGGCTCGGTGTGACTCAGTGGTCGTGAAACTTGCGTGCAAAAACAAATACCGCACAACCACGTGAGCGCATGCCGACTGTTCGGCTTCAGATGGAGTGTGCGGAGACCTTCAACCTCTTTGTGTCAGGGCCAGGTAAAGATTTCTGCTACAGAGGCGGATTGCTAACGTTAGCTAGCTTCTTCTCTGAGTGATGATAAAAGTTGGACGTAGTCCCCACCATCTCTGAAAGCAAAACACTGCAGAGTTTACATGTTGTTGTGTACTTTATTGTAGATGTTGTTCTGCAGTATATTTTATTAGTGAAGATTTAGCAGACAACTTCACCTTTTCACTTTCTTGGAGTGCAACATGCGAGTGGAAGATGGGTGAACAGTAACATGATACATAAATAGCAATGAATTGGTATGTTTTACGTCCAATAGAAGCAAAGATGTTAAAGGTGTAGGGGTCACCCTGGTGAAAAAAAACTTTTCTATTGTTTATTTTCTTTGTCTTTGATTTTATATTTTTACACTTATAAGAAGAAAATCATTTTAAAGTGTTTTTATTTTCTTTAACACTAATTTGACTAAGGCTGCGCTTTTTTGCGCAGGAGACCTTGGCC
>NW_013953251.1:8931-11914 GCF_001266775.1 Austrofundulus limnaeus
TGAGTCAGACCAGGAGTTCTGCTGCGTTTTTTTTTTTCCTTCGTCCTGAACCTTTTTGCTGTTTATCAGACTTTTAGCCTCGGTCAGAAAATGAGACGAGGGTTTTATATTTCTGGTCTGAGAGGAGGAAAAACATGGTGGACTGAGGTCGACTGAGCTACTTCTTTTTTTCACCACGGGACGTGTTTCCTCCTCACGACCCGGTTCGCATCAAATCAGACATTTTTTAAAAAAAATTGAACGTGTCATACAGTATACTTTTTATCATATCTTCAGATCAACTTGGCCTAACAACACAATTTAAAAACTGATTTATAGTTCGAAGTCTCTGCTTTTCATTCGAGAGTCTCAGAGAGGGCGCATCTACAGGTAGAGTTTTTTTGTTTTCTTCCTAATTTTTAATTAACTCAGCCAGCGTTGACAACGCTCTGCAGGTGACGTAAACGGCTCCGCTACATGGCGAGGGACGCATAAATCACATGACACAATGAATCGATAATGAAACTCGTTGCCAACGCTTTTAATAATCGATTTTTATCGATTTTATCATTTCGTTGTTGCAGCCCTTGTCTCAATTACTACAACGCTACAAATCATAATAAAACAATTAAAGTTATTAAAGTTACTTTATCTTGTCTTTCATTTTCTTTTTAATATTTTCAGGTCAGACTTGCAGTAAAACAAGTGGTAGATATTGTGCAGAACTGTTTAGTCATGTAGTTTTATAACTTTTTCTATGTAAGTTCTTGTGTTTTCACTTGTTGCACACATTTGTTTATTCTCTGTATTTTTTTAAAATGTCAGTCAGGATTGGAACGAGATATATTTGGGTAACTAAGGCCGGCGTCAGACTACAAGCAAATCAGGCCGATTTTTGCCCTTCTGACAATCTTAAGGAAGTCCAAATTATCATGATGGCTCTAAAGATAATCTGAGCAGATATTCCCACTGTGGATGGTGAGTTAAGAGTGATCTAGTCGGCTCAGAAGGACATCAGGACCACTCCGACCTCAAATCGTGGATATTCAACATGTTTGAATTTTTTTGGTCCGATATCACAGTGTGTGTAGTGTTCACCTGAGCTCTCAGCCTGTGAATGAGACGTGTAGCCAATCAGAAAGAGAGGTGATGTAAACACGGAGGGGATTCCAAAATACAGAAGACAAAAAAACTGTCATGACTCAGCAGAAAGTCTGCTGGATGTTAAATTGTTTTTCCTCTGGTAAAAATAGTCCACAAACGATCGTTTCAAATGCTTATTTACTCTGAACTCTGAGATTTTTCCTGGGACATCTGAATTCTCACAAGATTTCAGGAAGTCTTGCGTGATTTAATATCTGATATTTGAATCATGAATGAAATATCTTTTCTTGTGTGGTGTGTCGTCTGTTGCTGTGTGTCTGTACACCACACACTGTAGGACCAAACCTGGTAGATCCATGATGTTTTATCCTCACGTGTGGGCTCTCAGTCTTTGAAAATCATCCGACTGGTTTAAAATCTTGTAGTGTGACTCAGCCTTAAGAAGACTTCACAGTTTTTGCCCTGATCCAGGCAGTTCTAATTTTATCTGTAGCAGAGTTAAAGGAAGGCTCAGCCCCATCCTTACATGGAGAGTTCCTGGATGCTCCCCTGTTTATAGAAGCAGTTCTTTCTCTGCTCCAGTATTAGAAGCACCTGTAAAAATACTCAATGGTTTTCCTCTGAGTGTTTTGCTCCACTCTGTCCTCTTCCTCCTCCCTCCTCTCCTGTACAGGGCTCAGATTCTTCTTCTCTCCTGTTAATGAAAACACTAACACACAGCAGCACCTGAGCTGCTCTGTTTGCACAGCCAGTTTTTTTTTTTTAATCCTTTCACTGCTCGCCTGGCCACTTTTTCTTTTCCTCAACTCCCCCAGCTCTCGTGCTCCTGAGCTCTCGTGGCATTTGATGTGGGTTAGAGAGGGTTTATTCAGGTGTGGTGGGTCTGCAGAGCAGCACCACCCAGCCTCTCTGATGTCGTGTCCATCCACAGCCAGGTGCTGGAGCTTCGTCAGGGTGCCCACTGTTCTGAACCCTGGCATGAATAGAGGGCTTATTGATGAAAGCTGCCTGTTGGGCGCTGTGGTTTCTCCCCTCTTACACGCAGAAGCAGGAGGAATACGGTGGGGAAGGGTGTCGACCTGCTGCAGAGGGGCGGGGTGGACTAAAAAGAGCTGCAACATCCTGGCCTGGGTTTTGACCAAAAAGGGAAATTTATAGTATGCTGAATGTATTTGTCTGTGTCCACCTAGCCCCTCCACCCCCCGTGCTAACTGCCAGCCCCACCTGTGTGAATGAGCCTCCCTCTGTGTTTGAAGTGAGGCTCTGTTCATGGCCGCAGAGGCTGAAACAGCTGAAATGTGTCTCCTCACATCAACTCAGGAACGTGCCCACTGATTGTTAGGTGGTGGGAGAGTTTGGGTTTGTCTTTAGAGGTGAGATTCATTTTCAAAAACATTTCCTTTTATCTTAGATAGAGAACACTTTTTAAAGGGACCCCCGATTAGTTGTAACATTAGACTTTATTTGACAAACGTATATTTTAACTGTAAAATAAAGACTGTAAAAATACTGTAGGCTGTTTAATTTTTATAATTTTTTAAAATATGTTTTAGCACAGACAGGGCCATTTTATTTACATGCAAAGCATTCTGGGTAAATGATGACATCAACTAGGTCATCAGTGCAAGGCTTCTAGCAAGCTATAGCCAACCTGAAGGTTAATCTTGGACAATATCTGATGGTTGGCTCCTTTAAATGAAACCAGAGAGCGTTGACAGAGAGGAGAAGGTAGAAATGACTCAGCCTGTGACTGAAAATATGGATGACCTCAGTTTAGCTTGTTTGTTGCGCTAGTACCGAGCTAATACATATAAAGCAATACTGTTTAGCGTCAGTGCTAGCACAAAGGCTAACAGGCTAAGCTGAGGTTCTTCTTCCATGAAGCAGCTCTGTTGTCCTC
>NW_013953251.1:11924-13734 GCF_001266775.1 Austrofundulus limnaeus
GAGGACAACAGAGCTGCTTCATGGAAGAAGAACCTCAGCTTAGCCTGTTAGCCTTTGCGCTAGCGCCGACACTATATTGCCTTATATGTATTAGCTCAGCGCTACACATTCTCCTCTTGTCACTGAGGTCCTCCATCCACATGACAGAGAGGGGAACACAAAAATGACTCAGCCTGGAACTGAAAATATGGATGGAGGACCTCAGTTTAGCTTGTTTGTCGCACTAGCACCGAGCTAATACATATAAGGCAATATAGCGTCGGCGCTAGCGCAAAGGCTAACAGGCTAAGCTGAGGTTCTTCTTCCATGAAGCAGCTCTGTTGTCCTCCATTTATATTTTCAGTTGCAGTAGTTAAAGTATGTTTTGATTATGTGGTTATTTACACATTCATTGTCATTGATATATTAACCCACTAGGGGGCACTGTCGGGTCAGTCTGAAGCCTAGAAGGCACAGTAGGGACATTCTGAAGCCATTGCATGGGACTGATAACGCATAATAACGTCCATTTCATGGACTGATAACATCAGAATCTCCTGTCTCGTCCCCCTTTTTGAAGAGGGGAAACCACCACCCCAGTCTGCCAAACCACTGGCACATTGGGGGCGCCCAATGTCCACATGATATTGCAAAGGAGTGTCGACCAAGACAGCCCAACAACATCAAGAGTCTTAAGGAAATCAAGGTAGATCTCATCCACCCCTGGAGCCCTGCCGCCATGGAGCTTTATAACTACCTCATGGGATTGAGAAGGTCTGAAAAATATTCTTTCCAACTCCCAACATCCCTAGTTAAAGTCAACAGCACCCCCACCTTCACTGAGCTCGGTGTTAGTGAAGTGCTGCTTTCCCCGCCTCAGCTGTCTGATGGTTTGCCAGAATCTTTTTGGAGCTGATCAAGGCTCTTTGTCCAAGGCCTCACAGAACTCCTCCCATCAGCACCAGCCGGGGCTGTGGCCCGCTTGGCCTGCCAGTACTCCTCAACTGCCTCTGGAGTCCTACCAGCCAACCAGGCCTGATAGCTCTCCTTTTTCACTTCAACAGCCTCTCTGACTTGGGGTGTCCACCACTGAGTTCCAGGATGACACCAACAACCTTGTGACACTCCTCTTGCTAAATACCTGAGTGTAGATGATTGTTCAATGTCTTTTTTGTCTTTTTTCCCCCCGCTTTGGTTGTATATATATTCTAATTGTTGTGATATTTTGGCCAGAAAGATTTTTTAACACTATCTACCATTTGAAGTGAAACAAGAGAAATTTAGAGTAGTAAGTAAATTCAGTCTTATGACGTAAATGAGTTATAGCTTAAATACTGGCCAGAAAAATGCATTTTAATGCTTGTTATACATTTGAAAGCTTCTGTTTTTTTATCTAAACATTTTTAAAAGTTTGTTTCTGTCTTTGAAAGCTTTTGAGTACAATAATTTGAATGACAATTTTTAGGACTGTACTTTTTCTTTTCTAAGTTATACTACTAATAATAGTAGTATAATAATACATTACTTTGTATTTTATTTACTTATAAGAGGCCATGCAATATCAATCACAATGATTGTTTATGACATTAATCCTGGAGAAGAAAGGTTGTTGGATTTTTTTATTTGTTTAACACTTTTTAAATTGATTTACAAAGTGCAAAAACAAAAAAAAGAAGCAATAAATTATTGCAGTAAAAGCATTATTTCTTATACCCCTGCTTAAAGCCCACACAACCACAGCTCATATAGCATCCACATCCAAGAACTGTAAAAAGATAGTTACAGAAAAAAAAACATATGTGTGAAAAGTGAAAATTACATTTACTTATAG
>NW_013953251.1:17205-18810 GCF_001266775.1 Austrofundulus limnaeus
GGGGGTGGGGGGAGGACCAGGGAGGATGATTCAACCACTCAACCACTAGATGTCGCTGAAAACAACTAATCCTACACACTGTGCCTTTAAATAAATAAAAAATCAGAATCTTGTAGTGGGAAAACAAATTCTTAGTTTTTGTTTGAAATTATCTGATACACAGGAACTAAGGTGGAAAAAAGTTGTGTTAAAAGGTTGGGATGTAAAGGTTTTATATGTACAAAACATTTCAAAAAATGGTTTTCTTGTTAGGAGCTAACACGATTCATGAAAATACAGTTTAAAATGTACTTTTTGGAGCAACAGTTACACAAAAGACATTATTTAACAATGAATAAAACTGGTGGGACAAGAAATTTTGTTGTAGCATTTCAGCTAAGAAAACAAATTATGCAGGAATTTTTCTCTCTGACTGAAGAGCTGAATAAGAGCAGATAAGAAGAAGTCAGACATCAGCAGGTCTGAACAGAGCGAGCCAGTGTCAGGAGGAACTTCAGTCCCTGCAGCGACCAGCAGGGGGCGCTGATGCAGCATCTCTCCTCACCGCTCCTTCAAGCACCAAGCTCTGTTTTCCTGCTTCAGAAACTGTTAGTGGGGATTATATCTGCTGTTTCATGTTGGATTTATTCTGAGAAAGAAAGTGTGTTGAGGTTAATCTCAGTTTAAAATAAAAAGGTGCTCACTTCCTGTGTTACACAATCAGTTTGCTGTGAGGTTACACCACATTGTTCCGCTCATAGATTTACTCATCTGTTTATTTTTGTTTTTATGACGAAGGTTGTGTGATCCCTCTGCTCTGTTTCTGTGTTGAAGGAAGAGAAGAGCATAATTTGACGGCACTTCTTAGAGCTCAGAGTTGTGTTTTCCTCCCATCTAACAGTGAGCGACTCTCTGCTCTCTGATCCACAGAGAAACATGGTGAAAGACCTGATAACACTTTAATCTTTCAAGTTATCCCATTTACAGCAAACTGATTAAAGGCACACGTGTGTGTGTGAGTGTGTGAGAGAGAGAGAGAGAGAGAGAGAGAGAGAGAGAGAGAGAGAGAGAGAGAGAATGTTTCCCTGAAATTCCAGTTAGCGTGTCACTTCAGTGTTTACACAATATTTTTCCTGACAGCAGGTCAAGCCCCGCTCCCTTCCTCTCCTTCTGTTTGTCTCTTTCACGTTCGCTCTGGATTCAGTACAAGTACTAGCAGTTGTCAGTTTCAGGAAATGCACTGCTCTCTGTTGGGAAGTGGAGTGTCTTTGAGCCAGACATTTCTTTCCTTCTTTTTTTTTTTTTTTTTTGGTATTTTTTTTTATTGACTGCTTACGGGAAGCAGATCTTTTTACTTTGACCCCTGTTCTTTTGTTCTGACTGCATGCAGAACGCTGCACGCCCGCTGGCTGAGTGTGTTACTGGAATGGAAAGCCCTGAAATAAATGAATGTAGTTTTGTGAACCACTGACACACACAAACACACAATCCTCTCTGCACTTCCTAAAAGGCTGTAGGAGCAACAGAGCATGACCTGGTAAAATATGGACCTAAAACCAATGAAAACAAGGTTGTGTGTTTTCATTTTGGGCTTTCAGTGCAGTGTGTGTGTGTGTGTGTGTGTGT
>NW_013953251.1:21252-22679 GCF_001266775.1 Austrofundulus limnaeus
ATATAAAACTATTCTCTGTGGCTGCTGTCTCTCGTCGGTGAACTGGGTGCAGTTTGACCAACTTTTTATTTCTAAAGAAACATTTAAAATAAAACTAGGGGGATGTTATTTAAGAGAAAATAGTCTTGTCCAGAAGAATGATTGACCAAAAACCAGTTTTTACTTTACTTTGACACAGCTGACTGTGTGTTGTATTTTCCACACTTACTTAAATGGGGTAAATCCAGTCACAGTTTTTTTTTTTTACAACAAAACAAAACACCTTTCCATTAGAGTGTTGTGAAACCAGTGATGCAGTGTGTGTGTGTGTGTGGAAGTGAAGTCTGAGAGCTGAAAAGGAATGGTGTGTGTGAGGAGTGCAGTGTGTGTTGTTGTAGGCCGGGGCTCATCTCACTGACCTGTCAGGAGCGTTAAAACAGGCTTCTTTGTTTTGAGCCAATGTCAGCATCAGCCGTCAGCTGGCTCCATCTGAAACAGTGCTGAGGCACAGTTACACCCACGTCTCACACTTACTATTTCTACTTCCATAAAAAACAAAATATTTACTCCTCCAAAATAAAGACTTTATAAAATGCTTATATTGTAAAATATGAACCATTCACCATTGGTACTGTATATTAAGGTCTTGTAAAGTTTATCAAAAATAAATTTAGTTTTTAATTAAACATGATTATAATAATTACAATAATTTGCACCAATCACAATATTTCAAGACAATGTTGACTTTTATTTTCTGTAAAGCTCTGACCTGCTGATTCTGATTTAACTGCACCGATATGAGAATTTCAGGCGATGTTGATATCTGATAAATTGTTGTTGTTATGGCCCGATATTTACTGATATTACACAAACACACAAATTATATTATACATATACGCACAAACACACTGGTCGTTTTTTGATATGGTAAACAAACAAACAAACCTCTGACATGACTCCCTTCAGTTATTGCTGGCTGTGTAGCATCAGTTTCACTATCATGATCAAACATGTGCTGCTCAACCAACCATCTCTCTTCCTAAAACACAAACAAAAAAATTAAAAGTGGAAAATCAATATCTGACGTTAATATCGGCTTACTTTTACATATCGGACCGATACTGATATTCTAAAATATGACCAATATCGGCCGATACTGATATTAATACCAACATATCGTGCATCCCTAGATTTAACTTTATTCAACACCATGCTTTTTATTGAAAGTTTTCTGGTAAAGTTGAAAGTTTAGTTGTGTTCATAACAAAATGTTTGCAGTAAAACAGCTTGAAACACCAGGTTTTACTGAGCTTCTGTTATTTTAATCAAACCCAGTCAAAGGAAACATATCATGCTAAATGAACTTTTTTTGCATTTATAAACTATTTTTTGTGCAATTATAGTGTCTAGGAGTGTAGAAAACATTAATTTACTCTGTTCTGTTACTG
>NW_013953251.1:26012-27238 GCF_001266775.1 Austrofundulus limnaeus
GCTCAGCACCATGTTTTACTTTCACTTTCGTCCCACACTGTAATCAGCGTGTCCGTGTTGTTTTGGATCAATAAAGTTTTATCTTATCTTATTTTATCTTAAAAACAGTTTTTAGTCRGTAGATAACTGTGTTTTTGCTATGAAACTACAAACATGGCCGAACGGGGTGGAGTCAAACGCTCAGCGACCAGGAGGGGGCGGGGTGTGAAATATCTCACTTGTATTTAAAGAGACCGCACCAAAACAGCTTGCTCTGAGACGCAGCTCAGAACAGGGGTAAAGCAAGGAAAGCAAGGAGTCTGTGGAGCAACAAAAACAAGGAATTAAGACCAAAGCGTTGCTGTTTTATTTTAAATAGACCATAAGTGAATGATTTAGACTTGAAAAAGAAGGATTTAAAAGCATGATATGATACCTTTAAAAATCTATTTTAAGCCTGATAAAGCACGAGAACATTGAGGATTTTTATTATTGTAATTTGTCATATGACCTCAGCAATACTCAACATAATATTTTGTGAAAAATAACTCTTATCATCTGTTCAGTCATTACATAAACAGTAAAAATGCAGAAAACCTTTGTCTGTGAAGAAAATTCTGCAAACTTTAAGCTCTTGTGCTTTTATTTTATTTAAATGCCATTTAAAGATGTCATGATCAGCTTACTTTGATTTATTTCTATTGTGTAAAAACTTCAACACTAAAGAACAGTTAAAACTAAAAATGTGTGCTGGGTTGATTCATTGATCAGACTGAATGAATAAATAAAACAAATACATTTGGTTGAATCAAATCAAGTTGAAATTTTAATCTGTATCTTTTATTTCCACAGGTTTTGCCTTTATGTTCTTGTTCAGTGTTTAAAAGGTTACATATTTGAGATGTTTTCATTTTTTGACATCCTGAACCAAAGTGTTTCTGAGGATCTTCTACTGATCCTGTTTATGTAAAAAACAGCCTGTGACCTTTTCCTTTTAATATTAGATCACTCCTCCAGTGTGCTCACCTCACTGCTGAGGTTCTGACTGACGAAAGACCAGTGTTGTATAAAGTACCACAAAGTGATACTTGAGTAAAAGTACAAGTATCTTACCAAAAAATTACTTTGGTAAAAGTTAAAGTCTCCTTTAGGAATATTACTTGAGTAAAAGTCTTAAAGTATGTGATATTTGTTGTAGTTAAAGTATTAAAAGTCAAAGTATTGATTTAAAATGAGCAGTTAGATTT
>NW_013953251.1:30678-32333 GCF_001266775.1 Austrofundulus limnaeus
GTATGTATGTATGTATGTATGTATGTATGTATGTATGTATGTATGTATGTATGTATGTATGTATGTATGTATGTACGTATATGTATATATGTATGTACGTATATGTATATATGTATGTATGAAGTAAATTTCTTTCTTCTTAAAACAACTCCAATCTAAAAAAATCCCAGTGGTTGATGCAAACACTGTCTTATTAACTTGTAAATTGTTTTCAGTTTTGTATTCCATGTTTTATTTTTAAATATAACACTGACTAAGAACAAACAGAAATAACTGTGAAAGCTAGTTGAAGTACTTCCAGTGCAGCCTGAGGGAATATATTTCTGCCAGAATGACCGTATCATCACAAATTAACGGTGATGTAAATGTTAATAAAGCACCAACTGCTTGAAATGCTATGAAATGGTTGAGATTGATGTTCCTTTAAGACATCATCCACTTTGGTGTTGGCCCCGCTCAGTCTAGCCTTTGGCTTGTAAACACAGTCAGAAGTCAACTCTAAATCTCCAAATTGAGGTCTTTTCATGAGCTACAGGTAAGATATTACTCATTCATAACTTTTCCTCAGAAGCCCACTTCAAAGGACATGAACTGTTGCTTTAAGCCTAACATTTCACTGATTATACAAAAAGCATGAAGACAATCAAAGGCAGCTCTAAATATATGAGCAGAATATGCTGCAATGTATCTATTACTTTGAAATGTAATATTGTCATGGAGGAGCTTAACGTAAAACAATAAAATACAAACAAGCTGATGTATATTTTCTTTCAGTGTACACAATAAAACAAACGTTAGGCAGACAAAAACTCATTAAAACAACTCACTATAGAGGTGAAAAGCCTTTTAAATCTTGCTGTTTCATGTTAGAGTCGTTACAGTTTTTTACCCAAACTGTTCATTTGCCTCTGTTTGGTTTTTGACTGGAGGAGGTCCATGCACAAGGCTGCTACTCATGCCAGTGGATTGCTTATGACAGGCCCTTATGCAGACACCTTGACTGCCATGAATAATTACTTTAAATACACAGGAGTGATCCAGAACTGGGCTGAACTGTGAGGGGACAGGGGGCAGAGATGTAAGTAAGAGAAACAGCCCACAGCTAATTCTAGACTATGTAATGTGCAGTTTTTTCTTCTTCTTTAGGAAGCCTTAAAACTACTTTAGCTGTGTCCAAATTCAGGGCCAGAGGTCAAATTGTCCTCTTATGTTACAGTGCCGTGCCGAAGGCTGTTCAAAAATGTGAAAACTCCTCCAATTGTGGCCCACAGACACATCCTCCTTTTTCACTGGTTTGAGGGACGGGTCGGGTGGATCGTTCTCAGCCAACCGTATCCCAAGATGCATTACTGGTCAACCAGAGATACTTGTTTTTGCTTGTAATGGTGGATAAAGCGAGAGAAAGGAGTACAGTTTTAAATGGCCAATATTATGTGTTTCTCAGGCATACTGTATATTTAAATACTATACCATAATAAAGTATCTATGTCACCTTTAGCTGTTATTAAAATGCTGTTTTTATGTTTAAATAGAAAATAAACTTATCTTCTCATCACTTCCTCTTTTAAACGCCTTGAAAGTGGCCTCTGTCTCTTTAAGAACCACCTTCCGCTTCTGTCCCATACCATTCGGTGGGTGGGGGGGGTTCCCACACG
>NW_013953251.1:33333-42518 GCF_001266775.1 Austrofundulus limnaeus
CTAATGTTGAGCTCAGCAGACAGTTAGGTTTCACTTTCAGTTTCACCCAAGAGCCTGCAGGAGTCATGGGTGGGGTGTGTGGAGAGGGGGTGTGCTCTGCCATGAGGAAGTTCAGCTTAAAGACATGTCCCAGGGGTGTTTCTGGTCCCAAAAGGTGTTTCTGGTCCCCACCTGTCGTTTTGCTCCTCATCGTGGCTTCATAAAAACACTGCAGGATTTCTCAAACATGATGAATGAGTCAGAGCAAGGCTTTGGACATGTTTTTATGAGAGTATCATGCTATATATCATGCTATAGCATGATATAAAACTCAAAAAAGTTGATTTTACATGATATTGCCCCTTTAAATAATCATCTGGTCGTACAAAAATTCAAAGTTTAAAGCGGTTGTGTTGTTAGGTTTTTTGTAATTTGCACTGACGTGTTTCTTATTATTCTTGTCTGAAATCAAGTGAACTCAAACAGTGAAATAAACAACTTCTCTTTAGCAGTGCTAAAAACACACCTTCTTTCACAACTCAGATTTTCATCTTGGAGAGATAATTCCCTTCTTAAAGTGTAAGTGGATGTCAAAGAAAGACTGCTGAGATGTCTTTTCAGCATTTTATGAAATACATTTAAACAATTATACAATAGTCTCATGTATATAACTAAAATATTGTGGGATGAATCATCATAATTTTTCCCCCTGTCCTCCCGTAGAATACGTCACTCAACAGCAGGTGAAGCACATTGCACTGCTCAACTAATACGCTCGTAGCCCCGCCCTGCTCCACTCCTGTCTGATTTATTGAAAAAAAAAATAACTCAAATGGTGGACAAAAAACAAAAGCACCTGATGGCTTCATTAAAGTAATATGTTGGGTTTGATCAGGCTCGAACACAGTGTTCATTGGCTTGGACCGGGCCAGGTCCGGTCCGATTTTTGGGGCTCAATCTAAGCTCTAAGGTTGAGAAAAGAATAATCAACATTATATTGTGTTATATTCACCATGAAAGGTGAGCGATGATGTTATTCACCCTTTGAGCATGTGTTGGTTTGTCTCTCATGTTAGCATAATATCAGAGGACAGATGTTAATGAAACGTGCAGAAAGTAATCACGTGTTCCTCTATGACTGATCTGGAGTTGACTCAATTCATGAAGGTCATATAGCAGATGGTAATACCTTAGAGTCATCCACAACACCTACTCTGAGCATTAACACAACTCACAATATGTGACTGTGGCAGTCATTCTGAGTTAAAACTCTGCTGTAAAGCTGGTGATATGTATAATTAATGTGCTAAGTCTTTAATTAACTTTAGGAGTTAACCCAATTTAAGAAAACAAACATAGAACAAGCTCAAAAACACAATAAAGGCTACAACTCAGTCAATAATTTGCTCAGTAATTTGGTATGGTAGTAGCTGAGAGTCAGCTCTAAAATCTTTGTTTATAACTTAAGCAATGTGACTCTAACCGTGTTTCCATCAAGGCATTTTGATGCGCATTTAGAAGTGTTGCAGTAAAAATGTGAAAAAAAAGTCGGATGGAAACAGCAAAATTCGAAAAAAAAAATACTCAGTTCGCTAAAAAGTTTTTACCCTCGCTTGAGGTGGTTTTTGGATGATTCGCAAAGTAGTTAATGCGCAAAACGGGAGATGGAAACACGTTTGCCGAATAAATTCGGATATGGCGCACATTTACCTCACGTGACGTTGAGCTGTTTCCGCTTTCCTGCCTTGTCCCAGAAGTTATCATAAATGCGCAAAAACATGATTGCCAATAACAACAACAGACTTTCTGCTGCGTAGTTTAACATTGCGTTTATTTCCCTACATCTCCTGGCAGCGTTAAACATAGCCTGTACTAGCTGAATAGATAGAATAATTACAACTTGCCCAATAGCAAGGCATTGACGAAAAAATCGCTCCAATGTCCCGGGATGATTAGCCTCTGCTAGTTAGCAAGTTTCTCTTCCTGTTTACTACCGCAAAGCTTGTCGCCGACGTCTGACATAATCATGCATTGCGTAGCCTTGTCTGACGTAATCACGCGTTGCGTAGCCTTGTCTGACATAATCACACGTTGCACAGCCTCGTCTGACGTAATCACATGCTGCGTAGCCTCGTCTGATGTAATCATGCGTTGCGTAGCCTTGTCTGACATAGTCACACGTTGCGTAGCCTCGTCTGACGTAATCATGTGTTGCGTGGCCTCGTCTGACATAATCACATTTTGCGTAGCCTCGTCTGACGTAATCACGTGTTGCGTAGACTCGTCTGACGTAATCATGTGTTGCGTAGCCTCGTCTGACATAATCACGTGTTGCGTAGCCTCATCTGACATAATCACGTGTTGCGTAGCCTCGTCTGACATAATCACATGTTGCGTAGCCTCGTCTGATGTAATCACGCGTTGCGTAGCCTCGTCTGACGTAATCACGCATTGCATAGCCTCGTCTGACGTAATCACGCGTTGTGTAGCCTCGTCTGATGTAATCACGCGTTGTGTAGCCTCATCTGACGTAATCACGCGTTGCGTAGCCTCGTATAACATAATCACGCGTTATGTAGCCTAGTCTGACATAATCGCGCGTTGCGTAGCCTCGTCTGACATAATCACGCGTTGCATAGCCTCGTCTGACGTAATCACGCGTTGTGTAGCCTCGTCTGATGTAATCACGCGTTGCGTAGCCTCGTATAACATAATCACGCGTTGTGTAGCCTAGTCTGACGTAATCACGCGTTGCGTAGCCTCGTATAACATAATCACGCGTTGTGTAGCCTAGTCTGACGTAATCGCGCGTTGCGTAGCCTCGTTTATTCGCATCAAACAGTCGAGAGGGAAACTCGATGGAAACAGTCTAGATTCAAATTTTCATTTAGTTTTTTGCAAATTTTGAAAAATTCGATAAAAATTCACTCTACAACTGGATGGAAACACGACTACAGTAACCTATACATTTCTTCAAATAATGCTTGTTTCATCATTTTTTCATTTGCAAATGTAAACTTCGAGCATAGAGTCTTTAAGAACATGAAGTGGTGAAAGCCAGAGTTTGTCTGAGGTGAACCAAAAAGTTTTGCACTTCACTTCACTTCTTTCTCAGCAAACATTTTTCTATCCAAGCCCATCTTTCTCTCCGACTATCCTCTCTCTTTTTTTTTCCTTTCCTGACACATGCTCAGCGTAAAGAGCTGCAGTGCTGCTGAGCTGTTCCACATGTTTGGGGAGCGTCAGATCAAATTAGGCCTTGCTGACAAAGGGTCTTTTACACACACCCAGGTGCATGGTGGGCGAGCTGGCTCTGCAATCAGACACACAGTCCAGAAGCCAAGCTGCAAACCAGCCCAGTCAGTAAGTTAATCTGTCAATGTGCCACTCAGACAGCAGAGACTTCAGCTGCACCATGTGTAGTCTTTAGACCTGCAAGATTAGACTGTGGGGGTGCAGCTGCAAAAGAATGATAAAAATATCTGCACACGTTTGGATTTTCTTCCTGCATCATTTTTCCATCATCCTTGGCTCACAGACATACATACCTCTCTGAAACTCAGCTGTTTTGCATTGTAGTTTTTAATGAAATACCACCAGGATTGACCTTTCCATCTGCACCACCCCCCACCCCCTCAAATCACCACCAAAACTAGAGAATTTGCATTTCCTGCAAAAATGCTAGTGTGAATGCCTGTTGCTGAAAACTTAAGCTGAAAGCTGCTGAAGAAGCTGAAATTGAGTTGAGAATGTTTAATAGCAAAAAATTTATTGTAAGTTAAAACTTTAAAAGCTGAATGAAGCAAAAAATAAAAAAGGCAACCATAAGAAGCAAATCTATAGCTAAAGTAGTATAAAATGGCTAAACTTAGCATTAAATAAGCTAAAGTTAGCTGCTAAAATTTGAAAAAATAGCACCCAGTTGAAATAGCTATAGCTGAAAAATAGCTAAAACAGAAAAAAGCAGAAAAAAACATAAAATTACATAAAAGTGATCATTTGTATTAATATAGCTAAAACAGCTGAAATTTTCAGTAAAACAGCTAAAATGTAGCTGGAAATGTTTTAATTAGCATAAGGAAGCATAAGGAAAACAACTTTGCTGAGCTCAGTCAAAAAATATTGTAATAGCTACAAATAATGGGTATTTAGCTTAGAAAGTTAACTTTAGCTAATAGCACCTAAACATTAGCTACGATTTTGGCAAATAGCTGAATATAGCATAAAGCATCTGTAAGAAGTCTAAATAGCACAAAGTGCAGAAAAAAAGCACAAAAAGTAGATAAAAATAAAAACAAAAGAATAGCTGAAAAAGCAGAATTTTAGCTAAAACTAGTAGAAAAAAGCTACAACAAGTAGAAAAAAGCTAAAACTAGTAGAAAAAGTAGCTAAAATTAGCACAGGAAAGTGAAAATAAACATAACCAGAACAAAATATGAAAGGCACTGTAAAGATTTAGAAACATTTTTAAAAGGATGTTGAAAACAGCTCCATTCATTTTCAATGGCAAAAAGTGGCTAAAAAAGGTGAAATAGCTGCAAAAGTATAAATAGCTGAAATACCAAAAGTCATAGCACCCCTCACATGAATGAGATGAACATTTTGATGTATGAATTGTTGAAATTGCACAAAAATTGTGGAATGAGTTAGATGCCGAAAAACGTAGGGAAGAAAAATGATCTCCACAGTGTGAACACGATGAAGCGTTCACACTTTCACAACAGACCTTCAAAATACTTCCTTTTCTGAATGAAAAGCATCATTTCCCAGTGTTTGGTGGATTGTTTACTTCTGTTTCCCAAAGTTTACTGCCTTCTCTCTCCAGGTTGTCACATTTCATAAGTGAGCATAATTCCCACACACACAGACACACAGAGCAACCCCCCCCCCCTCCCCCCTGGGTTTGGGGGTTACCATAATGCAGCTGCAACAGCGCAGGCTGAGTTATTACGTTTAATCCGTCTAATGGTTGAGTTTCATAGAATGGGTCCCAGTCTGCCTTGGAGCTAATTCTGTCTGGGCATTTTGTGTAATTCGCCACACTGGGCCGTAAGCTCCTGCAAAAGCAGGCTTGCCCCCTTCCATTCTTTACTCTCCACCCCTTAAGAATATAAACCCCTTATCTTCTGCTCTCCCTCCCTCTCGATGATGGCAGAACACTGGCTGACTTGTGCTGGAGAGTGATTTCTCAACAGTCCATAAAACATTTCTTTGACATTTTGGACGTATGCTAGAGTGAGGACGGTGAATGGGAGTAAAGCTATCATGAGCTGCAGCACTGGCCTTGCTGCCCAAAATGTCAGACAATAAAATGCACGTTGTTTCGGGCCTCTAGGTGAGAATGTATGGAAATTGAGATGCATGTTTTGGATGGTGTAGAGAGGCACTCTGATGCTGTCACGTGCTCAGACCGCACCAGAAAAAAAAAATACTTGTGTTATGACACAAAAAGCCGCTTGAGATTAATCGAGCTTGAAAACCGATAACTCATGTTGCATGTGTGCAGCTAAGTGTGTGGACCAGCTGGTGTTTGATAACCGTCTATGTGGTGCTGTTTGTAAAGTTACACAGTCAAAAACTACCACCAATATTTTGTTTTATTTAGCCTTTATATAAAAAAACAGATTTATTTTTCAAAGTCAGTTTTTCACCATATGATTCATACATTTATAAATGTCATAGTTTATAAACTAAATATTTAACTTACAAATTAAATATTTAGTTAACAAGCTAAATATTTAACTTGTGACTTAAATATTTAGCTAGCAAGTTAAATATTTAGGTAGGTAAATATTTAACTTGCTAGCTAAATATTTAAGTCAAATATTTAGCTTGTTAACTAAATATTTAATTTGTAAGTTAAATATTTAGCTAGCAATTTAAATATTTAAGTTGCAACCTAAATATTTAGGTAGCCAGCTAAATATTTAAATTGCTAGCTAAATATTTCAGTTTCAAGCTAAACATTTAGCTCAAAACTAATATTTAAGTCACAAGTTAAATATTTAGCTTGTTAACTAAATATTTAATTTGTAAGTTAAATATTTAGTTTATAAACTGACATTTATAAATGTATGAATCATATGGTGAAAAACWGACTTTGAAAAATAAATCTGTTCTTTTTCTTATAAAAGACTAAATAAAACAAAATAATTGGTGGTAATTTTTGACTGTGTAACTACAAACAGCACCCCATTGCCGCCCACTGTACCACATTTAAACTTTCAACTTCCAGAAGCTCAGCCGACACAGTTGCAACCTCACTCAAAAACAACGTTGCTTTAACTGGGAGGATTGGAGCGGGGTTGATTGGTTCGTTGGTCGAACGGTGATAATCCGTGCTCGTAAATCTCATGCGTTTAGTCAAATCACTCCAGGCTTTAAGGATCCCATTGTGGCCACTGGCTGCTGTGCTGCTGTCTGAGCCCCCCCGTGGGGACAACAATGCCACCATTCAGGGCCACTTGCTGCAACCGACTAGCAATTTCAGGTGTGAATTGACTGTGTAACCAGTGGCTTATATTAATTGACCTGAGACGTGACCTCTGAGGGTGAAAGAGTTTAGTGCGGGGGGAGGGGGGGAGTTAAGGGGAAGAAACAGAGAAAGCGTTTCGAAAAGAAAGAGATTATTTGAAAGAGGGGCAGCACTGCAGCCTTGTCAAGTTCAGTCATCATTGATGGCCTTAAAACCAGGCCAAAGCTACATTATCTTTAAGAAGATATCACTCTGCCCGTGCTTGCTGAACCTCCCCACCTTTCCCAATAATATGCTTTTAATCATATCTTCTTGGCCGGCTTGCTTGCGTGTTAGCTGAGCACCATGTCCAGGCCCTTTGATGGGAATCCGCCATGTGCCTGGAAGCCTTTTGAAGTGGCCGGTCAGAGAGGTAACAGGGGGACTCGCTATGCTTTGATGTGCCACGGTCTGGAGAGACTGGCTGCACGCTGCCCTGCACAGATCTGTCAGTAGCACAGCTGCACCACTCGCTGGGGACCCCCTGCCTCCGAGCCTGCCTGACTGGTGGTCTCATTGACTGACTCATTCACCTAACAGACTGAATACAGTGCATCATCAGAAATAAGTGACAGCTTTTAATGAAAAGTTAGAAGTTTGGTGAAAGTTAATGTATTTTGATGGTGTTTACACGAACAGCATGTTTTTATTGTTATTTGAAGAAATGCATACCCTGAGGTCAAACAAATCAAAACTCTATTTAGAGTGTTGAATATTTTTTATTTTTATTATGTTTTATTTGCTTCACTTTCTATTACGTTTAACGGAGAGCTTGGTTCTGGTCAGAGTCTGTGTGCGTGCCAGTGGGAACTTGCTTCCCTGCATATTGCCAAATGAAATCTGTTTTCTCTGCAGTTGCAGGGAACCATTAAAAAGAGACCATGTGTTCCAACCTGTTTGGTTTCAGTCGAGTTAAACCTTGGCTCAACTCTCCACCTGGACAAGAGTGCAGTTTCCAAGGCCGAAGCTATTGACACTTAGCTCACCGCAGGATTTTTATTTTCTTTAGACGGTGGCTTCATTAATTGCCTGAGACCAACCAAGAACATTATCCAGCCATCCTGCCATTGTTTTTTTTTTTTTTTTGCATTTCATTTCTATGTCTTTCTGTGTAGTATTAGATTACTGACCTAATTTGAAAATGCCATGACAAATGCAAGGAGACAAAATCATAATGACAACAAACTATTTAGGTCTGGAATAGCCTGTATGTCACGGTCATTAATGACGTTTTTCCGGTAAAATTCTTGCCAAATGAAATTTGAACTTTGTACTTGTGGAGGGATGTGTATAGGGGTGGGAATAATTTACTGTGTCATGATTCGATTCGATTCTGATTTTGGCGGCCACGATTCGAAACAAAATTGATTTTTGATTCAAAACGATTTTTGATTCAAAAACGATTTTTCATTAAAAACGTTTTAAACGATTTATAAAAATTTCTGAATCTGCGTGATCAACTCCAGTCTGCATTGCAAGACAGAATGACAAATACAGACAGTAAAGTGTCTTTTTCTTCTTCACATTTAATAAGTTTTAAACATTAATCCATGCTTAAATGTAATTTTTTCAACCGTTGCATTAAGGCAATATTACATATTACTCAAGTAACAAAAAATAAATGTGAATCGTTATTAAAAATGTAAAACAATTAAACATGCTGCCTTTTCACTTTTAAGGAAAGCACCTTTTAAAAAAAAATCCTGTCTGGACCACAGCTATAAAATAAGTTGGAGAAAAAAATGAAGTGCTTTGGTATAATAAAATGCTACAGTTGAACAACATGCACTTTTATTTTCACAGGAAAGTTGAAGTACCAAAAATACAACACAAAACACTACTTTTGCACAAATGAAAGACTATTATTCACAAGCTTTAAGAATAACAAGTGAGAATAAGTTGATGTTTTTTTTTTTTACTGAAAAATAGCACCAGTAAACTAGCTGCCTCTAAATTTTTCATTAATTTTTTCCTTTTAGTTTCTTGGTAAAGCTGTGGCACAGCTGTCTCAGTGAAAGCCTTAGGGGATGGTATGGTGTACCTCTGCTCTGCTGTCTGCAACATGTATATAAACCCCTCGTTCTCCACCACACTGTAAGGTCGTAAGTCTTTGGCGATGAAGCAGGCGATGGACCTGGTTATTTTTTTGCCAGCTCCAAATTGGCGTACAGTTTGGTGAAGGACTGCAGTGTGTTGGTCTGCTGCTGGTGGCTGACTCTGCTCCCAGTCCTTTAACTCCGGGTGATGCCTGGTTATGTGAGTCAGCACATTTGTTGTATTCCCGAAGTAGTTGATCTTCATTTTGCAAACCTTGCACACTATGAAGTTCTTGTCAAGCTCGGTCTTCCCCGGCCTTCAATAAAAACCAACGAACAGAGTCGGCTCTTGGCATAGGCGAACTAGGCGGTTGCCTAGAGCGCCATCTGCTGGAGGGGGCGCCGAACTGCAGAAGAAAAAAAGTAATTATTTGTAATCCCTGGTTGTAACTCTGCTCAGCTCCCCTTTCAATTAGCTTTGTCTTAAAAAACTATAATGAAGTATTACAGGAAAAATAAACTACTCTACCCATAAAACATTTTCTGCCCCCGCATGCAGCAAACACCCCCTACCTTCTCTCTCATTTGATTGACATTGCACTGACTTGTCCTGCTCTGACACTCTGATGGGGAGGGGCTAGTAGCGCTTCTCAGGT
>NW_013953251.1:47420-48604 GCF_001266775.1 Austrofundulus limnaeus
ATAATTTTTATTTGAGACATTTTTCTCTTTAAATCTATAAATAGACACAATAAATTATATTTAGGCTAAATGTTCACAATAATTTTTATTTGAGACATTTTTCTCTTTAAATCTATAAATAGACACAATAAATTATATTTAGGCTAAATGTTCACAATAATTCAGCTATTATAATTTGTTTCCCGTGTGCCCCACAAGACAAGTCAGTCTGACCAATCATGGTTTTACCAAACTCCTCTCAAATCCAAACTCCAAACTCTACCAATCAGGATTAGGACAAACTACACACACAGACAAAAACTCCCCTACGTACTGCAGAGACCACGACTTGAAACATTCAGACTTGAAAACAGTAGAGCAGAAACTGAAATAGTGCTCCATTCATTAAAACCACTGGGCATCAGCAACGAACTGAAGGACATATTTGACAAGAGAATAATGTGAATCATGATTCCACAGCAATAAAGGAGTAATTTAATCCTGAAGGATTAGCTGCAGCTTAGTGAGAAATGATAATTGTGAAAGACTCTGCAGTGTCGGTCTGTTTGTTGACATTGTTCCTGCAGGATGGATTATCACCAGCTGACCTCTGCTACATGAACATTAGTTAGATTGACGGCTCACTATCTTTTTCATGCTTGGTAGCAGTCCTCTTCAGCAGACAAACAGGAGTCAGGCATGATTGATGGTAATCACCAATTAAGTCTGAGTCAGAGAACATATCTTTAAATCTGGCACATCTTTGTATAGATGCATACGTCTGCAGTATTCTTCACATTTTGTTCCAGATGTTTTTGGATTTTTTCTGAGGATTAAAATCTCTTCATCAGATGCCCTCAGCGTGACCTGTGAGCTGAAGTTTGTTACTCTCTGTGCAACCATAACCAGCTAAATGAAAGTTGTATTTTAGGCCCATTATAGTCAAGGAGACAACTCAGCCTGACTTCCAGTTTGACCGCTCACCCCTGTCTGACTTGCTCATGTGGTCAGGCACCATGACGACGTGCTAAAAAAGACTGCTTCCTGAGCCTTTGTTGTGCTTTAAGGCTTGGCACAATACTGTAACCCAGATATTATTTTTAGTTTGTCAGCGATGGCTGGGTGAGTGTTGATTTAGCATGTAGAGATGTAAGCCTGTGATACACACACACACACGCACGCACGCACACACACACACACACACA
>NW_013953251.1:49835-51707 GCF_001266775.1 Austrofundulus limnaeus
CGTCACACAGTGGAGTCTCTCTGATTGGTTGACGCTGGAAATATGTCGCTACGTCACACAGTGGAGTCTCTCTGATTGGTTGATGCGGCGCGTCGAGCTGCAAGAGTTCAGATTTTCTAACTTCAGCGATTTGAGCATCAAGCGCGTCGAACGCTCAGATCGTTCAAATCGTTCAAATTGCGCTGCTCTAATCGCGCTTGAGGCGCCGCAGCACTCCCTGACGCTGCTTGAAGCGCGTCCACCAAAGACTTTGTATGTAAACCTGATGCTCCTGATGTTGAAATCGCGTTTGGTGTGAACGCACCGTTAAGCTAACCTCACAGGTACCTATCTGACCCTAAAACTAAACTAAACTCAATTCACACCTTGGTCCTAAACCCAACCCCCAACCCACCAATGGCCTTTAAACCAAATGGGGACTCGACTTTTGTCCCCAAATGTAGGCACGCACGCACGCACGCGTGCACGCACGCACACTCACACACATGCATATTAGGGGTGCAACAATACAGAAAATTCACGGTTCGGTTCGATACTTTAGTCTCACGGTTCGATATTTTTTTGATACAAAAAAGAGAAATTTCCATGCCCCTTTTTAACTTACAATTAATTTAAATTAATTATGAACATTTGTTTAACCTCAAAAGTACAGTTTTTAAATTAAATGTTGCAGAAACAGCAAGTTTCTCAGTGGATCTGCGCTCAAAAATACAGCCTAGGTGGAGTAGTCGAACACAGATCCACTGATCCTTCAACACAGAGCATCTTCAGAAGACAAGTTGATAAAATAAATTTTTTAAATCTGTATTGTTCCATACAAGTGTGTGTTGAACCTAAAGCACTGCATTGAACGGTTCAATGTGGGTACATGTATTGTTGCACCCCTAATACACACATAAATACTTGAATTAAAACAAAGTCTTAACGACACAACATTGACCCACAGGGCTGTGTAAAGTCACACATTTAAACTCCGGCTCATTTGTTGCCGTTCTGCAGCTCTGAAGGCGCAGACGTCTGTCAGCCAGCCTCAGGTCACTGAAGTCATCATCAGGAGTGTTGGTATGTGAGAAGCTTTCTGTTCGTTTGCTCGTCAGTCGTGTTGTCCCACACCCATCTGTGGCCTTTTATTGAATGTGTCCCTCTCTGGTCCTCTCTGCCCTTGTGGCAGGCAGTAATAAAGGTCTGACAGGGAGAGCGTGAAGGTCACGGTTATTAGATGGGAAAGACGAGAGCCACAGCTGGGCTGGGCAGGCCTTTTTTCTGGCAAAACTGATGAGATGTGTGTGTTTGGGAGGGGTGGCAGTGTTCCTCTTTGACATGACGTTGACTTTTTTCTTCCCAATGAGCCACCTGGTGAAAGAACAGCCTCAGGGAGGATTTTTATAAGATTCAAGTGAGACAAAAGGGGTGGGAATTATGTGCAAACCATCAAGTTTATTTGTAGTCTAACCTGGTTCAAAACTTCAAAAACGTTTAATTTAAACACAATATTTTGAATCAGTACAAAACCTAATTCTATATGCTGTCTGTAACGATTCGTGCAAGTTTTAAAGGGATCCATGATTAGAGGTAACATATGACTTAATTTGATAAACATTTATTTTAACTGTAAAATAAAGACTGAAAAAATACTGTAGGCTGTTTAGTTTAGTAAATTTTTTAAAATTTATTTTAACACGGACGGGGCCATTTTATTTACACACAAAGCATTCTGGGTAAATGATGACGTGGATAGGTCCTCGGTGCGAGGACAACAGAGCTGCTTCATGGAAGAACAACCTCAGCTGTTAGCCTTTGTGCTAGCACTGATGCTATATTGCCTTATATGTATTAACTCAGCGCTAGCGCGACAAACAAGCTAAACTGAGG
>NW_013953251.1:53967-55300 GCF_001266775.1 Austrofundulus limnaeus
ACTCTACACTGTATTGATGCTTTTAGCAGAGTCTGAGTCATTCTTCTTTTCTCTACCTTGTACACAAGCCTCATGTTTCATCATCTTCCACAGTGTTCTAGCATGAACTCCCCTCAAAAACCTGATTTGCACTCACATGACACAAGAACAAAGAGTTAATAAAAGATGAGCAGCCTGGGTAACAACAAAACCACTTGCCATCCAAACAGCAGAGTTTGTTGAAGCTGCTGCGGTCACGTCTGAAAGAAGCATCGTCTCATTCATCAGACAGAACCAGAACCAGGCTCTTTTTTAAATGTGCCAGCTATCTGTTTCAACACAATGAGCTGCCTCATGTCTTTGGGATGGGTGTCAGAAGTTCAGCTTTAATCGCTGTGACCCACCATCGACCTCACAGGAGGCTAGAGATGCAGCTGAAGACGCTTCTTCAAAACTGCTGTGACAGGCGGGGCACAACCCAGAGCTTTTAGGCTTATCGCTGGGAAGGCCAGAAAAAACAACAACACTGTCACTCACATGCACAACACATATTGAGCCCTTTTCAATGACTGACATAATACTGAGAAGAAATATCTCAGACATGTTAGTCTCTTCCCCTTGAGTGAACACCTTTCACTACAGAGTGAAGTTCAACGTGAGCTCCTTCAGACAACAGTAGCTATTACTTTCTGAAGAGACAAGATGTGGCAAAGCCAATAAAGGGGACATATCCTGCAAAATCCACTTTTTAAAAGGGGCAAAATAATGTAAAATCAACTTTTTTGAGTTCCCTCATCAAAACATACACTGCTTTAACTCAATAACCGTGTTTCCATCAAGGCTTTTTGATGCACATTTAGAAGTGTCGCATTAAAAATGAGAAAAAAAGTCAGATGGAAACAACAAAATTTGAAAAAATACCTCAGTTCTCTAAAAAGTTTTTACGCTCACTTGGGGTGGTTTGTGGATGATTCGCAAAGTAGTTAATGTGCAAAACGGGAGATGGAAACACGTTTGTTGAATAAATTCTGACGTAGCGCATATTTACCTCACGTGACGTTCATCTGTTTCCGCTTTCCTGCTGTTATCCTGTTTCCTGTTATCATAAACGCGTGAAAACATTGCGTTCATTTCCCTACGTCTCCTGGCAGCATTAAACACAGCCTGTACCATAGACATCCATAGACGCCCTATTGGAAGCGAAACGGCATAACCATGTCGCCGCCATATTGGAGGTGGCAGACAGGAGAAAGAAAAATGCCTCGTAGTTGTGCAGCTTGAAAATGTTCTAACACTTCAGATGTCCAAACAAAATAAGACGGAATTACCTTTCACATGTAGGGCTTAACACTTA
>NW_013953251.1:58433-62284 GCF_001266775.1 Austrofundulus limnaeus
CTTCAGTCTGATGAGTTTCAGGTGAACTCAGCCTTATAAGCACTGCCTCCACATGGACAAACAGGTTAGTCACATGCAAAAGAGGGCCATCGCCTAACAATAGGCTTKWTTAGMTYTATTTARTCACATGCAAAAGAGGGCCATCGCCTAACAATAGGCTTGATTAGTTCTATTGTTTAGAGAGGAACACATAATATTTGCACTTATTTAACTAACAGTTAAATCCATTTAGTTGTGTACTTAACAGAGATGGGGACTTGTGACTCGGACTTAGACTTGAGTCACACTGAAGTCCCTACTATTAGAGACTTAGACTTGACTTGGACTCATGGTTTGAGACTCGTGAACAATGCAAGTCTTGTCACTGCCCGGCTCACGATGCTCGCTTCCTCAATACACACCCATGCTCCGCCCCCTCACCTGAGAACAGGAGGGGCCAGCGCCATCCAGTGTTAATGATGCGTACCCTACATGACAAACAGAGCTTCAGCATGGCAGGTGTGTTGCAGTATATTCATTATAAGCTTCGCTTACAGAGACTTTATTCAACGTCAAAACAAGAGACTGGCAAAATGCAAAGTGTATAGAGTCCAAATCCAAAATTAGTTTTTGTGATGACTTGTGCAGCACTTTTACTTTAAGGATTCTGGTTCATCATCTTCACTGACATGCTTTTATCCATTTAAAAATAAAAGTTTTTTTTCGAACTGTTTTCATCAACCTTTTTTAAAAAGATACTTCAAACTCTGCATTAAAAACATTGATGGAAACACAGCTAGTATGTTTTAAAGATGCCTCTCTGCTGCTCACACATCTTGTTTAACTCAAAATCTGTAAAAGTGACTGAGTTGAAGCTTATTTAATGTTTCTAAGGTAGATTAGCTTTGTCAGCCATCTTGAATTGGGTTGACACTAGTTTATCAGATGTACATTTAGTCATTCTTTTTATTAAAATCTACTCAACAGCTCATAAGAAATTTTGCAAACAGACAGGTAAATGAACAACAGTTTGCAATGTGAAGTGCAATAATAGCTCATTTTTGTACATTTATTGTCACCCAGTGGTGGACAGACAAACCAAACTCACTCAGTGGTTTGACCCAAACCTGGAGGTGAGGTCAGTAATGTTCCTGCTGTAACACGTCCCACATGTGGACCTGCTGTCAGTCAGAGGGTGGAAAACATTCATGAATGCTTCATTTAGACACAGCAAGGGTTGTGGAAACACACGTCAGCTTCCCTCATCACACACACATCTATGATCCCAACGTTCAGAAAAACACTGAAGTCAGTCGTGTTGACTCCGTGTTGTGGAAATTTAGGATATTCTTTGCGTTCAGGAACTTTGTTTACTGTTCAGGAAGATGTTTCAGGTTTTAAACAGCTGCTGCCAGGTGAACAGCTGCCACCATTCATCTATATCAGTGTTTCCCAAAGTTGGGGTTGGGACCCAAAGTGGGGTCCCGAAACTTCAAGGTGGGGTCCTGAAAAAATTTTCTGAATTAATTACATTTTTGCCTTAGTTGTTACAAAGGAGTGAGGTTAGTGTATTTAAAATGGATAAATGTAGAATAAAAATATTGTTACTATGCCCATGTTTAGTTGACCTGATACAAATGTTTATCATACAAAAAAAGTTGGGGGCACAGGTCTCTGCTACTGTTATTTTGTGGGTCAAAWGCTGAAAGGTTTGGGAACCACTGCACTTTGGTTCCCAAAGYTGGGYTTGGGACCCAAWTATGGGTCATGAAGCACCTTGRATAATCTCCAGAAATCAATTTAAAGGGTAATAAGATAATTGCTGATGTAATATTTTCCCTACAATTATTACAAAAACACAAAAACAAGTATAAATAAGTATTTATATTTCTGTACAAGCTGTTTAGATTGTCAAAAAGCCTGAGTTCTTAGGGTTATTAATGAAGTCCGTGTACTCAGACCAGTAATATTTGGGGTCACAAGTTTTTGCCATGAATATTTTTTGGGTCAGAAGATAAAACGTTTGGGAACCACTGATACAGATGAATGGCTGCCACCAACAGCAACAGGTGGCTTTTTGCTTTTTTTTGTCTCTTCTAATTGTCACATACTTTTTTTCTGTCTTTTCTGTTGTTTATACTTGTTCTTCTCTCACTATGTTTGTCTCCTTTACACAGTGTAGACATTCAGCCCATTAAAACATCTGTGGTGGGATTTTTTTGTTTCCTTTACATTTATAGCTCTTGTTCTTTGTGTTGTCTTTTACAACTATGTTTCTTTTTTTTTCTTTCTTCAAACAGAATTTCAAACAGGCAGCTGTGCATTGGATGTGGTTGTATTTGTGTGTAGTCTGTGTGTACACATCTTGCTGTTATTTTTTTGTCCAACATGTGCTCAAAGTCTGTGGTGCTTGATGTGGTGTGTTTGTATATGTCAACATCTGTGTGTGTGTGTGTGTGTGTGCGTGTGTGTGTGTGTGTGTGTGTGAGCCATCTGTAAAGATTAGATGGTTATTGCGCCCTCGCAGACTTCTCATTCACAGAAAGGGGATATCAAAACAGTTTGCAGCATGAAGCTATTTTTCTCAGACACTAGTTTCTTTTATTTTCTTATTTTCTTTTTTTTTTTTCAGAAAATCTGCTTTGGTTTGTTTGTAGAGTTTTTTCTAAAAACAACGATGACAAAAGCGTTATAGTCAGACCTTTCAAGGGCTGTTACCTTAGATTAACGATAAAAAGTAAGTAAGTACGTAAGTAAAGTTTTATTCATGTAGCACCTTTCACAGAAATAAATTCACAAGGGAAGGGGGGGAGGGGGCAGTTAAGACCAGCCATGCCGCAAACACAGTTGCGCTACCTTAATAACAAAACAACAGAAAAACTAAAAACACACAACGGAAGATGAGGAAAAAAGCAAAAACATCGTATTATATCAACACTGTGACACACTATGGTGTTTATGAAAAAACCTCTGCATAGAGCAGATTAATAAGCCAGAGGAGTATGTGAGTTTAGTGGGGCCCGAAGAATCCAGTCCCCAGAACCAGCGCAGCCATAGTCCAGAACATTGATGGTAAACTGCTCATTCTCTGAGGGCCTCAGCCTTCTCAGGAATCAGATTAGACGGGTGAGAGAGGAGGGGGGGAGGTGTGGGGCAGAGCCTTATCGACGTGATCCAGCCAGGAAGAATTTAGTCAACAGATCAAGGCCGTTGTCGGGGAGATCCAGATTCTGTAATCAGTTGTTTTGGGAACAGAAGAGTCAGGCAGACAACAACAATTTTCCATCTGCTTTAATGTCTGCTGGTGCAATTCAAGGTGGTGAATCCCATCAGACAAATAACGTGGACAAATTCCACCGAGCCGATCCATCAGCTTCTCCAAGATGAATTCCATCTGGCCAACAACGTCCAGGGACCACAGCCGGCCCACAACCCTCAATAGAACCGCTTGCAGACCGAGTCCAGCTCGCTCAAGGCAAAATGTCCGAGTGCTGATAGAATGGGAATCCTTCATATTGGTCAGTCAGCCAGGAGATGAAAAGCCACCGACGTAGTTTTGTAGAACACCAGGAGACCACCGAGCCAATCTGTAGAATCCAGTGATCGGAGTCCAGATATACATATAACCAGAACAAAGAAGAACAGAGGTCCCACCTTTGACATGTCCTCCCATGGAAGAAGAAAAAGCTTTGTTCCAAAAGATTTATTGAGAGACCAGATAACCAAGTCCATAAAAATAAAAATATTCATAATTTCTGGTTTCGGATGAAAAAGTAGAGAAGGCTCCAAGCATCAAAGCAGGGAAGATAAGGAAGGGCAGGAGAGAAGGGAAAAGCATCTTTGTCCTCCGAGAACGGAACAAAACAAAAAAA
>NW_013953251.1:62960-72336 GCF_001266775.1 Austrofundulus limnaeus
ATATATATATATGCAGTTTAACACACTGCAAGCGTGTCTTGGTTTAACAGTGACATTGTCTGGTCTGCATCCGTTGTTAACACAATTGCCACACACCCCTCCATCACACTCCAGCTCTCGTCTCTTAGTGTAATATGCGAAGAAGAAAACCAACACACCATCCCAAACTTTGCCAAATCACTCTTTCTTCCCGTTGCTAGGCATCATTCTCTTCTTCAGCACCCTCTTTTTCTTTTCCCTTTCGTGCATCTGAAAGGGGTCAGTGCCTCTGCATGATGGAACCACGAGGCTAAAAGTCTTTGGGCCAGACACTGGAGAAGTCCACTGCTAATTGCTCTCGACTATTGTCCCCCACTAGGTTTTAATTTGAATTTGAATAGGGGTAGCTAGCTGGTGCTCAGAGTGTAAGGTACACAAATGACTGTCACTGGGAATGGATAGCAGTGCTACAGGGACTGTGGACACTTGTCCCTTAAATAAGCACTGTTGGCTTTCTGGCTCTGCATAAGTAACGATGTGTTTGCACAAGCATAAGCACCATAGTGATGTACGCTTGGCTGAAGTAGTTGTGTGACTGAATTGCAGGTGCTTTAAAAAAGTTTTATTGTAGCTTGTTGCAAATGTTCTGAGTTGTTTCTTTTCTTTTTGATTTCTGACTTCTTGTTAGTAGACACATAGAAGTGGTTAGAAGAGAACAGTTTGTTCGATTTGACGTTCATGGCGTCCAATAAGAAGCTAGATGATTTTTTTGTTGTTTTTAGTCTTTGCCAAAAGACCAAAGGAAATATTTTAAACTACTTTTTATATGCAAAAGCAAAGTTATTTTCTCCAAAAAGAAAGATGGAGAGACAGAGTGGCCAGCTCTGTTCAGAGAGATAGATAGACAGCTGAACAAATTGCCAGGCCTCCCCCTCCCTGTAGTTCACTTGTTCCCTCTTTATAGAGGCGAGGCTCCTGGTCCGTACCCCTCTTCTTCCAACCCCAGTAGTGGTTAATTGAGCCCCTGCCAGGCCTCGCCCCTTTATTGCCTCCATTTGTCAAACTTGCAGTGTTGAATGGTGCCAGAGACCCTGTACAAATGTAGAGCCTCCTCGCTTCTCCGTGTTTTTCCAGCTTTATCAGTCTCTCCATCCGTAAGAGCAAACAGGTCTGGCCCAGGACGGCTCCGGACAAACAGTGCTTCAACAAAAGGCGTGCATCAGTCGGTGGATGTGGGCAGGTGGCTGATGGTCTCTCTGATATCTCCTCGCTAAGTGCTGCTAAATCTCTTTGTGACAGATGGAGTTATATGAGGTGCCGTTTGTAAAGTTACACAGTCAAAAATTACCACCAATAGTTTTGTTTTATTTGGACTTTTATAAGAAAAAAAGAACAGATTTATTTTTCAAAGTCAGTTTTTCACCATATGATTCAAACATTTATAAATTTCATAGTTTATAAACTAAATATTTAACTTGTGACTTAAATGTTTAGTTTTGAGCTAATTATTTAGCTTGAAACTTAAATATTTAGCTAGCTACCTAAATATTTAACTTAAATATTTAGTTAGCTACCTAAATATTTAACTTAAATATTTAGCTAGCTACCTAAATATTTAACTTAAATATTTAGCTAGCTACCTAAATATTTAACTTAAATATTTAGGTAGCTACCTAAATTTTTAGGTTGCAACTTAAATATTTAGCTAGCCACCTAAACATTTAGCTAGCAAGTTAAATATTTTACTTAAATATTTAGGTTGCAGACTAAACATTTAGCTCAAAACTAAATATTTAAGTCACAAGTTAAATATTCAGCTTGTTAACTAAATATTTAATTTGTAAGTTAAATATTTAGTTTATAAACTATGACATTTATAAATGTATGAATCATATGTTGAAAAACCGACTTTGAAAAATAAATCTGTTCTTTTTTTCTTATAAAAGGTTAAATAAAACAAAAACATTGGTGGTAATTTTTGACTGTGTAACTTGACAAACGGCACCTCATAGAGTTAGCTGTTTTCCTACAGCTTCTACCCACAAATATTCTCCAAAAGTTTCAAACTGGACTTAAACATGCTTAGCGTAGTGTTTTAGATCTGTAGTGGATTAGTTTGGACCTCTTAGACCTTTAATCAGGGGGACAGGTGGACAGTGGGAGGTATTGAATGGCCCAGGACTCTGTTCAGTGTGAAGCTGTCAGCAGCACATGTGCCACTGCCATCCTGTGGACTGCATGCAGCAGATAAGAGCAGCTATTCAGCCGAGCAGCAAGCCTTTCACTATAGTCATCATTGTTTGCTCAAACCAGACACAGACCTGTAATATACGGGGGGGCTTTTACGGAAAATACAATAAATAAAAGGAAGAATGACAGAGTGAGAGAAACACCAGTTGAAAGAAAGCGAGCTGCTCTGGTGCCATATGGAATCAAAGCACACAGGAGGCTCTTGTCTTTAGCATGAGCGTCAGCTGCCACATGTAGCATATCTGATTAACGCTGAATTAGGATTACATTCAGTGTTAGAGTCAAACTCATACTTCACTTGGCTAACTTGTACTTTTATTTTGTTGTTTCTTTTAAACATAACTATCTAAAGGAGACAGCATTATCTTGCTTTCTAAGGCAAAAGAAATTAAAACAAAAGTTTAAATGTTATGATTATATGTAAGAAGTTATATTTTTGGTTCTAATATAAACTCACTATGGTCTCTTCAGCATTATTGGCTGATTGATTGATTATTGTTTATTCAGTCATCAAAATTGTTCAGCAACAAATCAAAACATTACAAAAATGTAAACGTTTTGATTGAAAAGGTACAGGCAGAAGCACAAGGCTTATATTTATGCCTGTCCTACACATCCAATTAAACTAAACTACCACTCATAATCATTGCTATAAAAACACACACAAAACAAAGAAAACAATCATTTACAAAACAAATACAATAACAATTTAAAGTTATTTTCACTTGTAACCCTCAAATATATTTCTTTTTAGAATTGTATTGAAACCATTAATGAACTACATTCTCTTAAGTCCATGCTTGCATCATTCCATATTTTAATTCCTACAACAGAAAAAGACCTCCTTTTTATTTCTTTTTTAGCTTGTGGTTTTATAAATTTAATATGTCGCAGATCATACTGAGATTTGTTTATTATAAAACATCTTTGCACCCCAACAGACAACACACCTAATTTTGCTCCAAACATTATTTGCATTATTTTGAAATGAACCAAATCATAGAATTTCATGATACCAGATGTAATAAACAGAGGATTTGTGTGTTCATAGTAACCAGACTTGTTAATAACACGTATGGCTCGTTTTTGTAAAAGTACTATATCATTAAATGTTGTTTTGTATGTGGAACCCCACACTTCCACACAATAAGATATAAATGGAAGTATAAGTGAAGAGTAAATAATATGCAAAGCCTTGTAAATTAGTACATTTCTAGACTTATACAGAATGGCTTTTGTTAATGCTCTTTTCCTTTATATATTTAATATGTTGACTCCATGTTCATTTAGAATCAATAATAATCCCTAAAAAAAATTATTTCAGACACTCGTTCAATTTCAGCATCATACATTTTTAATATCATCACATATTTTTAATTTCATATCTTACACTCATGATGCTTTGTTATTATGTTTGTCTATTTATGCTTTTGCCTCTCAAGTTTCTCCACAGTTTTATTAAGGAGTGGAGAGCTTGCCCCCTTTTTTATTGCCCACCATCATGAAATTTGATCAATAATGCAATGACCCATGTGTAGTTGTGTGTATGTGTGTGTGTGTGTGTGTGTGTGTGTGTGTGTGTGTTTGCCTGCCTGTTAGCAAAATGGTTTTAGAGCCTTTGATCAGATTTGAATGACAACAACAACATGAAGAACAACAAAACACTGAGTTATTTCTTTACTAAAACCTTTGTAACTTTGCTCTAGTTTGTTTTAGCAGCACAACCCTTTGCCCAGGTAATGTCCACATGGATTTATGGTTTCCAAGAGTTTTTAGACTTTTCACTTATATTTTTAAATGCTTATATACTGTCCAATGCAAAAAAATAAAAAATAAATAAAAAAAAAACTTGAAGTGATGGGCAAAAACTTGTATGCTTTTTTCCATTCTGCCCTCAGAATCTCTGAAACAACAGCAGCTGCTTTGATAGTTACACTTCTGATAAAAATCTCCCAAATGTTTCCTTTATTTTGATTATATAAATAGAGTTTGTGAATGCTGAGACACACTCAGCTACTTCTCGGCATATTATTTTGGGCACAAATAAAAAAAAACTAGGGGCTGAAGAGGTTATTTATTTATTTATTTATTTATTTATTTATTTATTTATTGGTTTGCATTTTTTTTCCTATTTAATCAGGCTGATCTGATCATGCATTTTCCATCAAAGAGGCAAACAAAACAAATTACACAACTGAAGAAAAGACATTTTCCTGTAGTGCATGACCTAAAAATGTATTTAATTATTAAATGTAGATGAAATTGCATTTAATTTGACTGTTATTAGATCTGAGTGCAGCATTCGATACCATAGATCATGACATCCTCCTGTTTTGATTGCAACACAGTGTTGGTCTTAAGGGCCCAGTTTTAGATTGGTTTTCATCATATTTGACTGACAGAAGTTTCTCAGTTCACATTGGTCATTGTTGTTCAGTGGCAGCACCCCTAAATTACGGAGTTCCTCAGGGTTCAATCTTAGGCCCTATTTTGTTCATATTGTACTTGCTGCCTCTTGGACACATTTTCAAGAAATATAATATTTCCTTTCACTGTTTTGCAGACGATGTCCAAGTATACATGCCCATAAAGCAAATACATGATAAATGTGATTCCCTACAGTCTTTAACAGATTGTTTAACTGACGTTAGTTCATGGATGAACCAAAATTTTCTTCACCTGAATCAAAATAAAACCCAAGTCATACTTTTTGGACAAAAGAACCTTATTASTAAACCTGACCAAATTCTTGGTTCTCCAGCCCGTTTTTATCAGTCTTCTGTTAAGAATCTTGGTGTCATTTTTGACATTTGTTTGAAACTGGAAAAGCAGGTGAGTACTGTTGTGAAATCAAGCTTTTTTTTATCTGCGCCTTCTAGCAAAGGTAAAATCAAGTTTTTGTTTCAAAGATTTTGAGAAACTTGTTCATGCATTCATCACTACACGCTCAGATTACTGTAACTCTTTATTCAAAGTCTTGGACCAATCTTCTTTACAACGTCTCCAAATGGTTCAGAATGCTGCAGCTCGACTCCTAACTGGAACCAAAAAACATGACCATATAACTCCAGTACTGGTTTCTCTGCACTGGCTGCTAGTTTCTTATCGCATTGATTTCAAAATTCTTTTACTGGTTTTTAAAGCTATAAATGGCTTGGCCCCAGCCTATCTTAAGGATCTTCTACATGACTATTCCTCTTCTAGATCACTTTGGTCGAACAATAAACTGCTTCCACACGTTCCCAGAACCAGACTGAAAAGCAGAGGAGACCGGGCATTTGCTGTCACTGGTCGTAATTTGTGGAACAACTTACCATTCAATATTAGATCCGCCCATAATCTGGAACACTTCAAATCGCTTCTGAAAACTCAGTTTTACTCTCTGGTATTTCAATAAGGATTTAAATTGTATTTTATGTGTCTTGTCTATTTAATTTATTGTTTTTACTTTAGTATGTTTTTTATTAGTTGTTTTATGAATACTGCACAGCACTTTGGTGCAGTTGGTTGCTGTTTTTGAAAGTGCTCTAGAAATAAACTTGACGTTGACATTAATTTGCAAAATGACCTGAATTCACTGTTTTTCTCTCTCAGCTATAAATCTAACATCATAAAACTCTAAATTACAGCCTGGAATAATTCTGTGGAAAAAATATTTCTGTGGGAATGAAATAAGTTACGAAAGTGTCTTTGGATGTTAAGTGTTCAGCTTCCACACATTAGATTTCACATCATCAGTATGCATTGCCAATGCCAATTGTGATTTGTTTCCCATCCAAGTTATCTCCACTTTGGCACGCTTCTCCTCCTGCATACTTTGTCCAAGAGCTGCCATTGTAATTTATATCTTTAAAGCTCCAGTGCCAAATGGTGGCTATGCCTTTTGGTGCCTGTACAACTTATAGTTTATGAAATATTAATGTTTAATGAATAATAATGGCAGTCAATGGAGCCTTTTATTGGTCCAATACTGCCCCCAGCTGTACTCAACTTGGTACTGCACCATAGTTTAATATTTCAACTCAGTAGTTCAGTGTTTACAGTACTAATATGATTGTATTTTGATGTTTTACTATAATATTGTCTTAATACTGCTCGATTGTTGTAATATTATGCATTTTTGTGACAATAATTGTATTGGCAATGTGGCCCCTTTCTGCACACACACAAACCAACCCCTGCCACCATCTTCTGCCACAGCTCCATTGGTCTAATGGTCTATGTCATGGACTTTCATGTGGGAGATCAGGATTCAAAACCCAGCTAATGCAACTTAAACAAAAAATATATCTCTGCAAACTTCATTTTGTCACACAATTACCTTAATTACAAACACCTACTGACGTGACAGGCACAAGCTGGTATAGAAAACACATTTGAACTTGGTCAAAGTTCATTCTGCAAGTCCAATGCTGCAGGCAAAGCCATGCTGCAATGACATGCTACATGGCAATGCACACTTGTTTTTACATCGTAAAAACCCATGTCTAGTTCTTTAATGTTCTTCTGCCTGGATGGCCTGAGACGTTACATCATATCATCTCTGGGGGTGAGACACCTGCTGAGCCTTTCAAGTTCAAGGTCATTGCTTGGAAAGTTCATGTCCAAGTTCAAAAACACACCACATCACTCTCTGCTGAGCAGAGTAACATCTTCAACAAATGTTTCATCATCTAGATTCAAAAATATAGAACTGTGTATTATATCTTTTTTTAAATTCTGGGATGTTTTTTATATTATGTGAATAGAGTTTAAACAGAAATATAATTATTGGTCAGTTTTTTTTCCTGAACGTTTTAATCTCCTAATTGTTGGTAGTGTTGCCTGCTGACTAACAAAGCTTTGGCTTCTAATCTATTTTATTGTGCTGCCAGGTTCATCGTTCCTTGTTTGTGTGAGTGGATTGGACTGTATGTGCAGCCATGTGTTTTTTTTTTTTTTGTGTATACGTCTGCTTGTACACACACCAGGGTGCAGTGCCCTGCTGCAGCGCTCTTTGTTGGAAGTGTAGATCCATGAGTCAGGCCTGTGGGAACAAGTCGAGCTCCTCTCCTTTCTCTCCCACGCTTTCACACTCATCCCATCCTGTGTGCTTCGGCCTCACCCCGGTGATGGGGAGGTGGGGTGCAGTGAGCGTGTTTGTGGAAAAAGTCACACATGCATGTGAAAGGGTCAACAGACCCTGAGAAAATGGATCTGAGTGTGATTTTAAGTAGACATACTGCAGAAAATAGATACCGTATACTATAGATAGATTTTCAAGCTAAGTGGAAAAAGACAGACGAAACCTCTGAAGTCCTTTTTTAATGGAGTACACTCAGAACTACAGTTTTTTTCTTGACATATGGACTTGGTTTATTACTTACAAGTCAGAAGTTTCTGTTTGAATCGTAGTATGTATGTGAGCCATCACATCGAAACGAGGATTAAGTCTAAAAGTTTGTGGAGAAATAGGCAGATAGTATAGTGTTTTGATTAAAACGCTTGCAAAAAGTACATATTGTAAAAATTTAACAAAGAAATGTGTTATCACTGTATCATTTCAATGAACTGTCTCAAATTTTATCCAAAAAAATTTTTTGAAGCACTTTTTTTTGAGCATTAGCAACCAAAAAACCCCCCCAGATTTAGAGGAAAAACGCCTTAAAATGTTGAGATTTTCCCAGTGAGCTATCAACGCTTTTGTTTCTTTCCAGCTGGGGAATCTCAATATTCAAAATAATATTTCAGGTTTCTTTTTTCAAATGACATAAAAAATCCTCATTAAAATTACAGAAAATTAGGATTTTGACCAAATATTAATGTATTATTGTAACCAACAAGACAAATTACATAATGTCTCTGGATCTACTGATGATATCAGAAGATCTAAGTATCAAAATGTAGCTTTTAAAGTCAGGAATCTGAAACTATGATTAGGTCATTTTGACCAAATTTGACTTAATCCTCATTTCGATGTGATGGGTCACATATTTTAATTCCATTTGAATAATTGATCAAAAAAGTCTGCACACTGAACACAAACAACGCTAAAGATTGGTGGTTTTCCCCACAATTTTATATAAACAATAAATGAGACGATTTAATTATTTATACCACGCCTATTCATCTTCTCAGAGTTATTTTTAGTCTTAACGGTCCATCTTTGTGATTGGATCATTCATATAGCATCTAAATCTGTGTACCGTGGCTTTCCTGTTAAACCTTGCTGGTGTCGTATTTATCTCCCAGTCTCAAACTGGTAGCACCTAGAGTCCACCATGCACTGGGTGCCATCTGTCTGGCTGTGCCCCAATCAAAGGGCTCATTCTGGGGGTTAACTCGGCAGCAGCAGAGCAACGTGGGGGAGCACAGCTCGTACCCAGGCCAGGGGGTTTGGAAGCCCCTCACCCTAACCCAAATACAGGGGGTCTGGGCCAACCAACCAGAGCCAGAGAGAGAAGGAGAAAGAGAGTAGAGCCTTTATCAGGAAGCCTGAGCACCATTGTGGTGAGCAGTGTGGGAGTAGGGGGAGTTAACTCTTTGTATAGATGAATGAATAGAGGAGGAGGGCTGAAACACTAGCATATCCCCCTTCTCACCCCCAGCCCCTGTGCTGGATATCTGTATGTTTTAGGTCTACCATCTCGGGGGGCCCCAGGGCCCCTATCCATGGACAGACCGACAGATACCATCAATTACTAAGACCAGCCCTTGGTCACCATATGGCCAGTGGTTGTATAGGAAAGATGTCTGTTCAATTCAAAGCATCAAGCCTACATATGCTGTTAGCTGAGGTTAGATGCTGTGCTAAAGGTGTCCCTTGGTAGTTCTCTCTCTGTGTGTGTGGGGGTGTCAGCTTTGGTGACATTTGGGGGCAATTTTAAGAAAAAAAAATCCTACCTTTGTGGACAACTGGTGCATTTGGTGACAAAAGTCGAGTCCTTATTTGGTTTAAATGCCATTGGTGGATTGGGGGTTGGGTTTAGGACCAAGGTGTGAATTGAGTTTAGGTTAGTTTTAGGGTCAGGTAGGTACCTGTGAGGTTAGCCTTAGGCTTTGTGGTCAGGGGTAGGCTGTAGAAATGTAATGGAAGTCAATGGAATGTCCCCAAATGTATAGCTGGGTGAACCTGTGTGTGTGTGTGTGTGTGTGTGTGTGTGTGTGT
>NW_013953251.1:72433-73575 GCF_001266775.1 Austrofundulus limnaeus
GTGTGTGTGTGTGTGTGTGTGTGTGTGTTGCACACAAGTTTGGCTAGTGTTACAGAGCTGCCAAATGCCAAAGGGTCAGCAACTGATATAATAGTTAAATTTATTAATGTTTATCTTGAAAAAAACATTTTCTTAATGATACCATATGTATTTTTAGATGTTTTGGGAGGCCAGTATTTTGGCATGTTTGTTATTCAAATTCTGTGTGTACTGTGTGAGTAATAAGGAGCAGCCTGAAACTTTAGTCAGCAGTAATCATTTTGTGTGGATTAAAATGACTGAGGGTACTATATCTTAAACTGGTAGTCCAGTAGTAAGGTGACGTTTCTTAAAACTGAGTATGGTTATATTTGGTCATTAATAAACTGAAAACGACATGTATATATAATATAGAGTATAACAATGTTTAACTGGAATTTATAGGTATGGCATTTACTTCAACCACAAAAAGTCAAAGAAAATATGTTTGTACACTCCCAAATCCAATGAAGTTGGACATTGTGCACAACATAAATAACAACAGAATACAATAAGTTGCAAATCTTTTTAACATGGACACTCTACAAAGACATCATCATATTCTGTTTTTATTTATGTTTTACACATCACCCCAGCTTCACTGGAATTGGTGTTTTATTTAAGAACCTTGGCACAACACATGATTTGACCCATTTTGTCACACAACTGACAGATTTTCCTGTGAACTGGCTGAGCCAAAGTGAAACAGGAAGTGACATTAAAGGAACAGTTTTAGAAAAAGAACTTCCTGATCTTTGCTTTTTTTTATTTTTTGCAATTCATGATTAATGCTATCTTTCCAAACGTTGGATGTCACAGGGACTTTAAGACCCTTTAACTCTCAGGAATAAGTGTTCACCAATCTCTATATGTTTGTCAAAATGTCTCATTTTTGAAAAAAAAAAAAAAGCTTTATTTCAAGATAAGAAGTACAAGCAGATGTGTCCTTGATGTATTTTACAGTTGTCCCATAAAGTCTGTGTTTTGTCATTATGATTGTCCACCTGGTGTGTTGACTTTGTGTGCCAGTTATTAAAGGGATCCCCGATTAGTTGTAACGTTAGACTTTATTTGATAAACATATATTTTAACTGTAAAATAAAGACTGTAAAAATACTGTAGGC
>NW_013953251.1:74350-75520 GCF_001266775.1 Austrofundulus limnaeus
GGATATAGCTCGCTAGCAGCCTCGCACCGAGGACCTATCCACATCATCATTTACCCAGAATGCTTTGTGTGTGAATAAAATGGCTATGGCCATGTTAAAATATATTTTTAAAAATGTACAAAACTAAACATCCTACAGTATTTTTACAGTCTTTATTTAACAGTTAAAATAAATATTTATCAAATAAAATCTAACGTTACAATTAATCATGGATCCCTTTAATGTTTTTGGTACAAGATGTTTAAATGAGTATAAGTTACACTGTGGAAGAACAGAGGTCGTTTTTTTTATTTTTTATTTATTTTTTGTCCAGTGACAAATCCTGCCGAGCTGAAGGAGTAATTTTACCCACCACCAGGTGCAACGCTGGAACCAGTAAGTGGCCAGTGGTAACCTTGCCCATCATAGACTAATCTTTGAACATCCCTCAGGCCACCTAAATCACTTTGAAGAAACTATATTTTAGGCAATTTAAAAACTAGAAAACAAAGTCTCCTTCAGTTATTTGGGTGACCAGTTTGCATATATAAGTAAATGCTCTTGGTGACTTTCTTTTAAACTGTAAAATACCTCAAAGGTTTTAAAGATTTTAAAACAGTCCAGTGTCATCCAAAAGGCACCTAATGTTACTGCAGCTACACAGATACAGTAGTTTGTGATGGTGTGTATGTGTGTGTTTGCATGAGTTCAAATTAAATTCACATTTCAGCATCTAAAGCTATCATCCCCAGCTGACAGCCAATCACTACAGATATTCAAGCACCTGTGAAGCACATGGTATATTTTTATTATTGTTGTTTTTAATAAGAACCACGCACAGTATGGGGATGACGGTTAAGATATCTTTCCGCGCTGCACTCCATAAAAAGGACGAATGTACTTTAATTTAATAAGACATGTCTGTTTAAAATTAAACTGCAAGTGGAAAAGAAATCCCGCTCTGGTTGGTGTGCCTCCACTCACTACAGAACCATTAACAAAAACCACATTGCCTGATGGATAGAGAGAGAGTGAGAGAGATGTTTCTGCTTGATATATAAAGTGAGAAAGAGCCAACAGCAAAACAAGGAAACATCTGGGTGATTAATCTTTGGAAAAGAGGAAAACAGGGAGGCAAGTAGTACCAGCCAGAATGGACACACACACACACACACACACACACACACACAC
>NW_013953251.1:76920-78768 GCF_001266775.1 Austrofundulus limnaeus
AATCATGATTAATTCACAGCTACTTTGGGATTAATCAGATTTAAAATAATAATCATTTGAGAGCCGTAATAATAATAAAAGCAGAAATAAATAAATAAATAAATTTAAAATGCACAAAATAAATTTTAAAAGGAGATCTTTACCTCATGTTTCACAACTGAATTGACATTCACATTTATTTTTACCACCTTAGTTTATTAGTTTATTTAAAAAAAATAATTTACATTTTAATAAAAAATGTATTTTTGTTGTTCCTTTTACTTGTACATGCATTTGTGTCTCTTAAATGATCATATTTAATTATTTTTTATTTTCTTCCCACAAATCTTTTTATTTCTGTGTTGCTTTTACATGTCTCTGTCTCCTGTTTTTACTTTACCTTCTGCATTTCTGCATCATTATGCAAATACAGTGGGCGGTCCTTCTTGGGTCAGCTCCTCTCCCATTGGTCAACAGACAGGAAGGAGAACCATGTGCAGATCTACTGTGCACGCTTGTGCTGCCTCAGTTTAGCTTAAAGTTTAGTTTAAAGTAAAGGCAAAGAGGAAAACACTAGTGATGTGCAGATTGATACTGAAATGTTGATACTGCCGATACCAGAACTTTATGTTCTAGAATCGATACTAAAACAAAACATCGATACTATGGTACTTTAGTTATTTCACATAATGTATACCATTAACAGGAAAAAAGTAGAAAATAACTAAACTATTTCAACCTTGTCTAAATCATATGTGGTTGGAGGGAACTACTTTTTCTTCCGCTTGAGTAATGCATAAGCACAGTGGCACAGTCAGTCACTCAGTCTGTAGATGTACGGCAGGTCATTTTAACATAAAATCTGCTTCATCTGAGTGACTGTAATTGCATTCTAGTTGATGGGTTCCTAAACTTTTTCATGCCATGACCCCCCCAAACAGCATTAGCTCTGGCCAGGGACCTTCTTGCAAACCCATAAACAATACAACAAAATATACAAAGTAACAACTTTTAGAATTTTTTTTCACTTTTAGTCACTTTTCAAAAATTATTATATTTCTTTAGAATAAGAATTTAAAATTGTGATGAACAAATATGGGGTTAGGGTTAGAAAGACCTTTTAAATTAAATAAATTACTTTGTTATGTATTATTTATAAAACGGTTATTTGAAAAACACTAATTTTTAAGATTTAACAGACACATTGTGAGTGTTATCACAAAGTATCAGTATCGTATCGCCGATACCAGACACATTTTACTTGTTATCAGTATCGGAAAGAAATTTGGCAGTATGGAACATCACTAGAAAACACTTACATGTGTGTAATGTAAATTATGTTCTAAAATTTATAATTTATTGGAACTAAGCTGGAAAATAAATATAAAGGCCAGTTAAATCTGTGTTTCCAAAAGTTGGGGTCGGGACCCAAAGTGGGGTCCCGAAATATGAAGGTGGGGTCCTGAAAATATTTTCTGAATTAATTACATTTTTGCCTTAGTTGTTACAAAGGAGTGAGGTTAGTGTATTTAAAATGGATAAATGTAGTATAAAAATATTGTTACTATGCCCATGTTTAGTTGACCTGATACAAATGTTTATCATCAAAAATAGTTGGGGGCACAGGTCTCTGCTGCTGTTAATTTCTGGGTCAAAAGCTGAAAAGTTTGGGAACCAGTGATCTAGACAACTATTGTCACCTTCTTACAACAATTGCCCAAGTCCTTTGTTGGCAAAATTGAGTTACGAGATTATTTTAGGAAGATGTTACTATAATGGACTGCTTTGACCGATGATCAAAAAGCTGTTGGTTAGTTAACTCACAGGAACACTTCAAGCTGGAGGTTGCATTGGCAAATATGTTTATTC
>NW_013953251.1:79103-81118 GCF_001266775.1 Austrofundulus limnaeus
ATTAACAAAGTTTGTGTACTCAGACCAGTAATATTTGGGGTCACAAGTTTTTGCCATGCATATTTTGTGGGTCAGAAGTTAAAACGTTTGGGAACCACTGAGTTAAATTATAAAACATGAGATAAAGTCCTTTGTACTTTAACTGGTGCATTTTAAGTGTATTCATTTATTATTGTTCCATTTATATATTTCAGCTTTTATTTTTAATTATGTCATTTTCAGTCCTCCATACATCTGTAGTGTGCAGCTGGGAGGCTTATTGTTACATTCTCTCTGAGCCCACTGTGATTGCTCCAGGCAGGACAGGGCACCGGTGTTTACTTTAGCTGGAGCTGACTTACAGTAACAGGCTGCAGCGTAACAAGCCAAGTATGGATGGGTTGAAACTAGCACATTATCCACCTCACCTGATGATAGGAACACATAGAGAGGAAGCATCTGGTTAAGACACATGCGCTCACAAGGAGGCGGTTGTTCCCAGTGGGGCCCCAAAAAGAAGTCACTGCAGGTGTCCGATGATAGGAACACACTGACAACACATGACCACAGCCCACACACACTCATGTACTGTAAACAGCGGTGACGTTAAAGCTAGAAAAGTATGCAGCTCGTCTCACGCTCAGTTTGTTCGACGATAGTGTGACCAGCCCATATTGGCACCATCTGTTGTTCCACTAGCAGCGATTTGTCGTGTAAATCTCTTTGATTCCATATTTGCAGCATTGACACACTTAAATAAAGAAGAAAAAGAGAAAACAGAAACTTTTTTTGTCAGTTGTCATTTGCAAACATTTGAATATAGGTTAAGAGTAACCATGTTGGTTCACAATTAATGTTTCAGAGTACAGCTTTGATTAAATGTTCTTCGTTTTGAGTCCAGTGTGCGTTTGTAGTGATTTGTTGAGAGAAAACAAATGTTCATAAAGATACAGACTCACAGTTTAATGCATAAAGAATTTCTGGCTGCGCAGGATTTTATTAAAAACAGCTTTGCCTTTTTGACCACTGACTGACAGTAAAACCTTTTGTGTGTCCTCACACACATGTGCACGTAAACAGGCTGTGTTAGTGTTGGCAGACAGCCACGCTGCAGTCCTAACCCAGATCCCGTCGCCCATTGTGCCGGGGTTTTCCCACTTTGACATACTGGCATTTCCAGGAGCCCAGTGGCCTCATTTGAACTCTTCACTTCAACCGAACTGCTCTCACTGACGTGCCCTGACACACACACATGCACGTGCCCTGACACACACACATGCACTGGCCTCCAGAGCTTTACTGAAGTATAATAAGAACAAGCACCAAAAAAAACACACAGGCGCAGGAAGTGCAGTCAGTGACTTTTGGCTGCCACTTTAAATCTCTCCTGTTTGTCATTAGATCGGATCCTTTATGAAAATCCTCGCTCCAAGTCATGGGCTGGACAATGACAGATGCTGTAATCCCAGATGTATGTGTGTTTATACAGAATGTGGGATTGTAATTGTGTGTGCAAATCTGAGGAGTGATTTATCTCTATGGACAGGTATTAAAGAATATGGTTGCTTTTTTGCTAATATTTTAAAGTTAATCCAATCAATGTCAAAGTTCTTTCATTCATTATTTAGTTTTAAAGGTATCATATCATGCTTTTAAATCCTTCTTTTTCATGTCTAAATCATTCACTTATGGTCTATTTAAGAACTGATGACATCATGATGTGTTATACAGTCTAGCTGATGACATCATGGTGTGTTATACAGTCTAACTAATGACATGATGTGTTATACAGTCTGATAACATCATGATGTGTTATACAGTCTAACTGATGACATCATGGCGTGTTATACAGTCTAACTGATGACTTCATGACGTGTTCTGATAACATCATGATGTGTTATGCAGTCTGATGACATCTCGATGTGTTATTCAGTCTAACTGATGACATCATGATGTTTTATACAGTCTAACTGATAACATCATGATGTGTTATTCAGTCTAACTGATGACATCATGATGTGTTATACAGTCTAACT
>NW_013953251.1:87040-88310 GCF_001266775.1 Austrofundulus limnaeus
GTGTGTGTGTGTGTGTGTGTGTGTGTGTAATCAGTTTAAAGTGATGAGAAACAAAGTGGCGGGGATGCCTTTATGATTTGGAGTTTGTGCTTCAGAGCAGATCAGAGTTCAGGTGGATGAAAGCCAAGATAAACTGCAGCAACGTTTGTATGCGCCGTGTTTGTTATGATGTAGTGATTCTTCCTCCTAAATCATTTGTTTCATGTTTCTGCTTCTAAATTTCTTCTCCAAACATTTATGGAAGATATTTTCTCCAAATGCTCACCTTGTGTATCATGGCTCATAAATCCATACACCGTAGGGGTGCTTAGAATTTCTTGTCTAATTAGCATCAAACCAAACTAGCACGAATGCTTCAGCTGCGATGCAAATCTGTGGTTCTTTCTCTGTCAGAGTTCTACGTGGCTTGAGTGCGCGAACCAAAGAAAGGCTACACATGTCTTGCATTTGGACATTAAAGCTAACTGTTATGAGATTAAATCAGGGGCTTGTGATATTTAGCGCTCAGCAGCTTCAGTTTCGCCGGGGGAACTTCTAAACTGATACTGAGTTCAGTTTCTGCCAACACACACAATCAATCTGCGTGAACAGGAAGTGAGGTTTTGGATTTAATCGTAGCTCAAGTGAGATGGATAGTTCAAACTGCAGGTTAGATGGGTCATGGGGCTAAAAATAAAGCTTTGCCATTGGCAGTCATAGATAATGTCAAAGCCCAAAACAGAAATTTGAACAAACAATTTGCATTATGTGAATTTTGTTCATATCTGAAGAAAATCATAGAAAATGAAAAACATTGGTGAATGCCACAAATTCTCCTAAATCACTCGTACGCACAACTTAAGAWCAAATCTGTGCGTACGAACGGTTCTTGCATGAGGCCCAATGTGTTTTGGTGTGCTTGTACAAAACTAACAGTTTCAGTTTATAGAATAATATATTAGATAGATAATAGTAATGTTTTCGAGGGATAATTCTTACAGCTCTTTTCTGCAAAACAAAAACAGGATGTGTAATTGTCTTACAAGCTTTCCCCCCATACCTCAACGCAATAGACCAAGTGTGGAACAATTAATGCATTATATAACATATACAGAGCTTTATCATTAAACAAGTGCCTTACTTTGTAAAACAATGCAATAGATTCAGCTAGTTTTATTTTTAAATAATTTATATGAGGTTTCCATGTCAGTTTCTCACCAATAACAACACCCAAAAACTTTGCTTTACTTTATCTCTACAACTCTAAAAGGAATGTTAACAGTTCTTTGTC
>NW_013953251.1:91286-92593 GCF_001266775.1 Austrofundulus limnaeus
AAAATAAATATGAAGGTCAATTACATTATAAAACATGAAATAAAGCTCTCTTTTATAATTTAATTGGCACATTTTTAATTGAATTTATTTATTGGTCCATCTATATATTTCTGCTTTTTTTCTAGTTATGTCAGTGTCGGTCCTCTGTACAGCAGAACTTGGACGAGGTAATTCAATGTCTGAATCAGGTGTGTTGGAGCAGGGAAAAACATAAAACCTGTAGGGCTGCGGCCCTCGAGGACCAGGATTGCCCACCCCTGCTCCAAACCATTATTTTATTTCTGCTCTGAGTCCGATTAGGCCTCTCCAAAGCAGGAGGCTGAGAAGAAATAAACAGGGAGGAGAGAGAGATGGATAAAAGAGAGAGGCAGAGAAAAATAACACAAGACAAGAAGCGTCTGCTTTCTGCCTCCAGTCAGCCAGCTGGGCTCCATCCAGTTGCTCTGGACTTTGGAAACATTGCCCATCATCTGCAGAGCATCATCCAAGGTCCACACTTGGTGCAGTTTTCAGCACCTGTCACCTGCCCAGTCAGCGTGACAAACTAAAATAAACATCCCAAACTAATCGCACAGTTTCCACTGAAGCCAATCGCTCTTTTCCATCAGCGACAGCATGAGCTTTAACAAGGAGCGAAACATCACCAAGTGTCCAGCTGTGGGATTCTGTTCTCCACGTTCCATTTCTTTTCTCCCACTCCTTCATTTATTCTGGATTGTTTCGAGGCACACGTGTGTTCATGTGCGAAGCTGTCAAAGCTTTGGGTGTGGTTTACAAGCTGTTTAGTCACAGTGCAGCAGAAAAGTGCACTCCTCCTCAATGCATGCTATTCAGCATCAGCCTGCTTTTCCTGCTGTTGTTACCCGCTGTGTTTGGTTACTCACATGCAACATCATTGTTTCAAAATCAAACATTTTATTTGAATTTAGTGGCTTGTTAATCGACACAGAACAGTAAAGAAAACAATGTTAAAACTCCTTATTTTGTAGCTGAAAATGAAACTTTCAAACTGTATTGATTCAGAAACTAAGCAATTAAAACAGTAAGTTTATACAGCTTCAGTGAATTGATACTTAAATTTATTGTTAATTAATATTAATGTACACATGTATTTATATTTCGTAGGCCATAAAAGTACTTTAAAGGAGACCAATTATGGGTCCTAGAAATGTTTATGGTATGTCTGTGGGCTATCCAGACCATGTTCATTCAATTTAATGCACAAAATAATTCTCAGCTAATAAAATTTCCCATTTTCTAGTTCTGCCTGCTCTGACTTCTGTTCAGAAGAGCTGTTTATGTTAATG
>NW_013953251.1:95108-96485 GCF_001266775.1 Austrofundulus limnaeus
CACACACACACACACACACACACACTCTTTGATAGACTTGGCGAAAGATCCAAGGTCTGATTCAAAAAAAACTAAAATTTCTAAACAAAAGCATAAAGGAATATATCTATATTTTTCATGCAGATGATCAGTGAGCTAAACACGAAAACTACATTAAGATAAAGGTCTAGTATTGATAGTTAACGGGTATGAACTTGAAAAAACCTGTATATTATTTTTATTTGCAGAAAATCTTTGTTACACAATCATATTATTGTTACCTGTTGAAGGGGAGGGGAGTTATCATTTAAGGGGTCAGTTTAACTTTAAATCAAGGATTGTTCATACAAATCGTAAAGGGTCTTGTGTTTCTGTTTGTGGAGTAAAACTGTGGAACAGTATAAGGAATTTAAGAAATGTCCAAACATAAAAAAAATTAAGAGATGTATAAAAATGTTATTTACAAAAGATAAAGGGATGGTGAGTATGTCTGAGTATTGTTATTATTTTTTTATTTTATTGTATTCTTTGTTTTTTTTGCAATATATGGAGATGTTTGGGGCTGTGTATATATGTGCGTACATGTGTGTATGCATACATTTATGTGTGTATGCATATACACTGCTTGTAGATGTACATTTACTTTTGTATATACACTGGTATTATATAAAATTCTAGGTAAACAGATTGTTGTTTTAATCATTATGAAATTGTAACTTAGAGTAAGAAAAAAGAAGAATTTACTATTATTTTTTGTTAATAAGCTTCGGAGAAGGGTGGGATTAAATAAGTTTTTGACTTCTTCCCATTCCTTTTCAAATATGTTAATTTTGTTAATTTTATCACTTTTTATCATTTTTTGTTTTGTTTTGTAAACATGTTTGAAATAAACTAAACCTTTTCCTCATTCCGTTCTTAGGTTTTCTTCTCTGTTCAGCACTCATTCTAGATGTGTACATTATTATTACTGGGGTCCTGAAATAACATGTCACTTTACAATTTGTAGTTTGTATATTTTAATATTACACGGGATTTTAGGAAAACAAAAAAGGTTTTGGTGATTTGGATGTGCTAATCTTGAACCATACTGTGACAGAACTGTACAGTGATGTAATGTAATTGTTGATCAAATATAAACATGAAAAAAAAGTTTGCATTGATTCTGCATGTTTTGTTTGTTTAGTTTGTCTTTTTTAATCATGCATTCAAATGNCTCGGCTCCAGCCTTAACCACAGCAGATCCTTTTCATTTTCACCAATATCTGAGTCATTCACCTGAGCTCAAATCAATACAAAGTGTCCAATAAATACATGTGTATACTCACTGCCTTACAGTACTGTTCACATTATCATACAGCTGTGAAGATTTACAAAACAATCTTCATTAAAAAAAAGAAG
>NW_013953251.1:96691-100257 GCF_001266775.1 Austrofundulus limnaeus
GACGTTTTACATGGTGAAATGTGACTGATGAAAACTTAGGAGCTTAATCCCACACCAGTTTGACCATGAATAATGTCGGGTGACCAGTCTGACTTTATTTTTTCACATTGGACTCCACAGAGAAGAAATCCCGTGCATACTGCTGCTTAAATGTTCACTACGTCAGAACTTATTCAGTAAATGTGTTTCCATCTCTGATTTAACTCTTACAGGATGGAGGAAATGGTCTTAGCGGAGGTTTGCACTCTCCCAGTGCTTCTAGTTATTTGTGCCATTTCTTTTGAATTTTAAAAAGACTGCAATGCAACGAGGCTCTGGACCCTGTATCAGTGCTTTGCATGAAACATTTCTGTGTCGTTTTAGTTTCACGTTGTGACAAGTGTTTCGGTTCCAGGTGTGACGGTGCTGCAGGTGCAGCAGAGGTGCAACAGGTGCTGCTGGCTGCTGTGCTCTGCAGGGATGACATGGCTAATATAGAGGGAAAGACCCTGTCACACATGGTGCTGGTGCTGCAGGCCAGTGGAAAATCCATCCAGCTCTAACACACTGACACGTGCTGACTCTGAGACTTACGAAAGTACACACATGCTTATGAGAGGGTGGCACATGTGTACATGCAGTACACACTGGTTCTGATTATTTCAAAAGGTGATTTCACGTTTCTTAATTTATGTTGGTATTACATCAAAGTTTCATGTGTTTGTTATTCATGTAACTGTGAGTTATAGTGACTGGTCTAGCACATCAACCCAGCTCTTTCTATGTATAATACTGGCTCATCCCTGACAGACAGGTTTATTTAGATTACATAAGTTGTTGAAAAGGTAACATTTTTCAGTGGTTGCATCAGAGAGCCCCCTCCTTCACCATTCAGACCGCTGCAGTTCCCTGTGCTGCCTTTAGAGGGCACTCTTCTCTTTGTTTCTCCCCTGAGTCTTCCCTGCCAATCTTACTTTTTCTTTCTTTATGTGTCACTCAGGGTTTAATTTGGCCTTCTTGTATCTCTCTTCATGTTTGGAGGTGTTTTTCTCTAGCACCAGTTACAGGATGGGAGTTGGGGGGTGACTCTGAACTTGTGAAGTGAGGCTACCTGTTGAAAACAAGCCTCATTTTCTTCTTGAACCCCAAGTGCTTTCTTGACCCAGGACTGTTGTCCTTCCTCTTAGTTGTTGTGTCTCCCTTTCTTCTGATCACAAAAAAGCAACAAACACTCCTGTCTGCCCAAAATCTCTGAGAAACATTCCCTGATTCGTCACGTCAGCCCAGTGCTGGCTCCAGCCATTTTGGTGCCCTAGGCGAGTTGAAGCACCACCCCCCAACTATGTCCCACCCACCTCAATTTAAAGCCCTAAGAACAAGTTTGACAGTGTAAGGTACTATGGTAAACTTAGATTTATTTGCTTTCCCAGAAAGCAAATAAATTACAACATACATGTCATCTTGTACAGATTGTCTGTAAGTTATAAGGATTTTATGTCATTTTGCAGGTAAACAGACGTATAGAGTAATCTCACGTGTTTTTTCAAGTCTTACAGATATTTTCAAAACCTCATTTTCAAATTTATCTAGCATGCCTGTAGGATGATTTAAAAAACAATGAATAACATTGACGCATTAGTGCAACGTCAGTCAAATCAGAGAGAGGGTGGGGGCGATTGCTGCATTGGGGGGGATGTTTTATGGGTAGAGTGGTTTATTTTTCCTGTAATACTTCATTATAGTTTTTTAAGACAAAGCTAATTGAAAGGGGCGCTGAGCAGAGTTACAACCAGGGATTACAAATAATTACTTTTTTTCTTCTGCAGTTCGGCGCCCCCTCCAGCAGATGGCGCTCTAGGCGACCGCCTAGTTCACCTATGCGGTCAGCCTCGGTGCTGCCGTGCCAGCACCAGTTCATTTTTTGTCGTTCTTCATTGTCCAGTGACAATCAATGAACCTCTGTTCCTGACTTGTCCTTTTGTGCTCGTGACGTTTGTGTGTAATTACTGTATTTACGTCCCGCTGGATGGAGCCAGGCTGGCGGTCACTTGGGTAGCGGCGCAGGTATTCCTGCTGTACTGTGTAATTTTCATTTAATACCAGGAGAAGTTAATATTTGCATTCCACCACAGGATAAACCGTCCCCAAAATGCAAACACTATAATACTTGCACCCCCCCCCACCCCCTGGCCTTTATTTTTGGCCTTTGAGAAACCTCGAGGTGTTTCTGTTTTCCCTCCAACTCACCATTACATGAAAGGATGATGTCATGGTGAGGATATACACGAGAGAGTGGAAACACGGTAATCAGGCTGTGTATTTTTTTTTTTGTACATGTGTGTTCCCATCCAGTGTCAGGTATAGTGGACAGAGAGGAGAGGGGTGAGAGTCAGTTCCTCTTCAGACTTTGATGTCGAGACTCATTTCCTGTCGTCATTGTACTGGAAAGAGCAGGGCAGTGGGGAGAAAAACACGTCCTTTTCAATGGGCTGCCTTTGTTTTGGCTAGAGGCCTTTCTCATTACACGCAGGACGCTAACCGGGCCAGTTGTATGAAATTTAAATACATGAAAAAAACAATTGGGATTTTTTTTTCAGAGCAAAATTTTATGGATGACTTCTGTCACTTGGGTCCAATCAGTCTCTCTTTTCGATGTTATTCATAAAACAACACGTTTTTGTTGTTTTAAGACTCTTAGCAGCTACAATGCTAAACCGTCTGGAACAAATATTCAGGCCCAAAGTGGTCAACGGGGTCCGCAGGGAACAAACGAGAACATTCTGTTATTGTTTTGAGAGAGGAAATAATCCGTTAACTGTAGGATGCGCTCGGCTGGTCACCGTAATTACTTATTTTCAGAAACAATTAGGGTCTGTTAATTAAGCCCATAAAGCGTGGGCAGAAATCGGGCTTCAGGCAAAGCCGTTTCACTCACCCTGGCACATTTCTAGGAAACGAAGCAGTAAAGTTTAATCAGACTTTGGAAATGGAAAACAAATCAAGAAGAGAAACCTGGTTTTAATCTGTACAGATGTATGTTTAAGTTGTACTTAGCCACAAAGGAAGGGAGTCTTGGTAACGTTATTCAAGCAGCAGATTATTGCAAATTGAAATGTGAAGTGAAAAGAATCAGGCGTAAAGGGCAGATGTGGTTAGGATTTCCTGAAAGCCTCCACCAAGTTAAAAAAATACTTTGGATGATACAGAATATACCTAAACATAGCTAATAGAGGAAGATAGTTTGGGCCTTTTAGTTATTTGGGAAATGAAGTGAATTTTTTACATGCCAATGGACCCTTATCAAACTAACATGGAATTAAAGGTCGAACCAAAATCCGATAGTTATCATTACTTAAAAAACCCAGTAAACCGATTGCACTTAAAAAAATTGAGTACACTGAACTAGTGAATAAATGTAATTAAATACAAGCTTTTTAAAGTAATGATAACTAACAGCCCTACTGCTTATTACAGTGTTAGTGTCATCATGGCCTTGGACAATATCTGATGATCGACTCTTTTAAATGAAACCAGAGAGCGTTGACAGAGAGGAGAAGGTAGAAATGACTCAGCCTGGAACTGAAAAT
>NW_013953251.1:100478-101844 GCF_001266775.1 Austrofundulus limnaeus
CAACAGAGCTGCTTCATGGAAGAACAACCTCAGATTAGCCTGTTGGATATAGCTCGCTAGCAGCCTCGCACCGAGGACCTATCCACGTCATCATTTACCCAGAATGCTTTGTGTGGAAATAAAATGGCTCCGTCCGTGTTAAAATATATTTTAAAAATTTACAAAACTAAACAGCCTCCAGTATTTTTACAGTCTTTATTTTACATTTAAAATATATGTTTATTAAATAAAGTCTAATGTTACAACTAATCAGGGATCCCTTTAAAGTAGAACTAAGTTAAAGGAGCAGCTTGACAGAAGCAAAAGCTGCTCCGTCTGAAGTTATTTTGTATGTCTACATCAACATGTTGTGGATGTTAGGTCTGCATAAAAAAACTTTTAAAATCTTTTTATAGCATGTTGTAGTGGGTGCATGGTACAAATGTCTAATTTAAATTTTCTTCTCACTTTTTTGTGGTTCGCCATTTTTTATGTGATGTAAAGCAACTGCAAAGGGGCAAAGATTTCTGCTCTTAAATAAACGGTTTGAGGATTTCACTGAAATAAAAGGGTATAGGCTGCACTTGAAAAGAAAGACATTAAAAAAAGATACATGTCTTTTTTATGTTAAAATATTTTTAGTTGCATGTGTACCACTGTAAAACTCATTTTATTGTATTTTCTTTTACTTTCATGTATTGTTGTCCTGGCACGGTTGTGTCGGCAGCACGGTGGCTCAGTTAATAGAGATGATGCCTCTCAGCAAGAAGGTTGCTGGATCAAATCCAGGCCCGGGGACCTTTCTGTGTGTAGAGTTTGCATGTTCTCTCAGTGCTTGTGTGTTCCTCCCACACACCAAAAACATGACTGTCAGGTTAATTGATAACTCTAAATTGTCCCTAGGTGAGAGTGAGAGAGTGAATGGTTGTTTGTCTTGTTTGTCTGTATGTGTGGTCCTGTGATGGACTGGAGATCTGTCCAGGGTGTACCCCGCCCCTCGCACTGTGACTGCTGGATATGCACCAGTGACGCCCGTGACCCTAGAAAAGGAATAAACAGGTATAGATAATGAATGGATGGATGGAATTGTTGTCTGTTCTTCTTAATTAGAATTAAAAAAACATCTAGATTAATGCTTTTTTTGTATTTGTATTTGTAAAACATAAAATATAGCCTAATTTTATTATCTCAACACGTTTTACTGTTGAATTTAAAAATTGTATTATGGTTGTCAATTGTTTTAGCAAGCCTAAAAAACGGAAGTAGTATTGTAGTAGCAGCAGTATACAGTATATATATATAGATAGATAGATAGATAGATAGATAGATAGATAGATAGATAGATAGATAGATAGATAGATAGATAGATAGATAGATAGATAGATAG
>NW_013953251.1:108140-112484 GCF_001266775.1 Austrofundulus limnaeus
GTAGCCTCGTCTGATGTAATCACGCATTGCGTAGCCCCGTCTGATGTAATCACGCATTACGTAGCCTCGTCTGATGTAATCACGCATTGCGTAGCCCCGTCTGATGTAATCACGCATTGCGTAGCCTCGTCTGACGTAACCACGCATTGCGTAGCCTCGTCTGACGTAATCACGCGTTGCGTAGCCTCGTCTGACGTAACCACATATTGCCTTGCCTCGTCTGATGTAACCACGCATTGCGTAGCCTTGTCTGACGTAATCACGCATTGCATAGCCTCGTTCGACGTAATCACGCGTTGCATAGCCTTGTCTGATGTAATCACGCGTTGCGTAGCCTCGTCTGACGTAACCACGCATTGCGTAGCCTCGTCTGATGTAATCACGCATTGCGTAGCCTCGTCTGATGTAATCACGCATTACGTAGCCTCGTCTGATGTAATCACGCATTACGTAGCCTCGTCTGACGTAATCACGCGTTGCGTAGCCTCGTTTATTTGCATCAAACAGTCGAGAGGTAAACTAAATGGAAACAGTCTAGATTCGAAATTTAATAAAAAATTTTACGAATTTTGAAAAGTTTGAAAAAAATTCACTCTACAACTGGATGGAAACACAATTATAGACTCAGATCCACAATAACTTCAGCCAGGAGAATAAAAAGAATACTTAGTGTAGTTAGACCAGCAATGAAGAAAAGAATGAAAGTGTTATTTTTTTATTTCCCTGCAAGCAAGAGCTTTAAAAGTTCAATAAAGAACTGAGTAGTTGATAGGTGGGTGTTTTGTTTTCTGTTTGAGTTTTAAATTGTGTCACATTTAATCATGTAAAGAACGATTCAGCGATCAGTTACTGGTGTTTTTGCGTTTTGCCACATCTCCCCTCCCTGTGCAGTTGTTCACGTGTGTTCTGGCACTGCTTCCAGGCCTGGGGATAATGAGAGATGAGGAGGAGGAGGAGGAGGAGGGAAGGGTTGGGTGTGCGGGGCAGGCTGACTCCTTCGGCTCCTCTTCCCTCTTTTGGACCTGTCAGGCAGCCAGCCAGGGAGTAATGTGGAAATGTGGCTGGCTGGCGTCAACTTGATTAAGTCTGTGCACGTGTCTCGGCAGAGAGGAGACCCCAGGCTTAATCACCCTTAGCCTTGACACTCTCCTTCCCTGTCGTTTTTTTTTTTTTGCTACCTATAGCTCTTTTTTCCTTTTTCTCGCCTCTCCTTTTCTTCTTCCTTCTATTCCAATGTACCACGCCCACTCAGACTGAGAGGTTTTACCCTTTTTTCTGCAGTATTTTATTTGATTTTTTTCATTATTTGTATGGCTTTTCTCATACCTTCTCTTTGTAACTGACTCTTTAGCCCTTCTTTTATTTATTTTTTTATTTTATGCTTTTGTTTTTTGTGTTACTTATCCTTTCTTCCTCCTTCCTCTTTTCTTGCACCATGACCCTGACTCCCTGTTTTCTTTTTCTAATGCTTCTTTGGCCCATGTTTGAAGCAGTTTTGTGTGAATAAATCAATCTATTCACACATTAAAAGCACATTTTGACTTCTGTGCACATCATCCCTTATTTTCCTTTGTTTGTTTTGTTTTGTTTTCAAGTAGCCAGACTTTGTTGGAGTCTTTTAAAATGTTTTCTTGAATGATAATGTCCCTGGTGTTCAGATTTTCTTTCAGCCATGAACCATTTCCACTCAGTTTTAGTTCAGTTGTCAAAAAACAACAACTAGTTTTGTTGTCGTTGTTTGTTGGACATAACACTGCCCTGGACTAGAAGCACTTTGATATTTTTAAAACCTTGTACAGCTATAAACAAACCAGAATGAAAAATGCTTCCTCCATCATGTTTCAGTCTTTCAGTAAGAGTTTAATCTCCGCCATAACTCTGAAAACATGATACCTTACTTTTTATTTGTATTAGCAGAAACAGTATTTTTTGTAACTTCATTTGAACTCAACCACTCACGCTGCTTCACCCAGCTAACACCATATGTTTGTTATCTTGATATCTCTGTTCCATATGTCTATATATGGAACAAAGCATAAAAATATTTGCATTTGGTTTATTTTATTTATTTATTTATTTTTTTGTGGGAAAGCATGTTTCTTTCCTCTTGAATGGCGGCACACTTGTAAGGAACATGCATTTGTTGGCTGAGCAGCTGAGATAAACATATAAGCCGTGTTTCCATCCAATCTCAATTCACATTTTGAGTGAACTTTTAAAATGTCGCAAAAAAAGAAATGCGCATCAGACATGTTTACATCAACTGGCTTGGAGCGAGTCCAGCTGCAGCAGCTGCAGTTATTGGACAGCTGATCCAGGTAAATGTTGGCTGCATCAGAACGTATTCGTCAAACGTGTTTCCATTTCCCATTTTGCGCATTAACTCTTTTTCAGAAAATCCAAAAACCAGCTCAAGCGAGTGTAAAAACTTTTTTGCAAAACTGAGTAATCTTTTTGCAAATTTTGCTGTTCCTCTTCTTTACAACGCGATACTTCAAGATGTGCTTAAAAAACAGGATTATGCTGATCAAAAACCTGCCAAATTTCTGCCGAAGTTAAACAGCTGAATCTGTGGTAACGCTTTCTTTTACAGCACCCTTATTACCATGTAATTACAAGGTAATATAAAAGTAATTAAATGTAATTACTACCTTATTACCGTGTAATTACGTGGTAAGTAGGGTACAATTTCACTATGTAATTAATTGTCTGCAGTAATGTAGCACTTACTTGGTAATGTATTACAATTCACTGTGTTACACCTAGTAGTAGGTAATTTGGCCAGTTTTAAAGTTATATTTTATTGTAATTAACCACTAACCCCAAAATTTAGTTGCATTCATTTGGTTATAAATATCGTGTTGAGTTAATATTGAATAGTAATTTGATTGTAGTTACCCAATAAAGGTAGTTTTACTAACAGTAGTTTTTCTTTTTTACCCCTAATTACGACATACTTACATGGTAGTAATTATTAATTAGTAATAAGGTTGTAATTACATTTAATCCCTTTTTATTACCTTGTAATTACATAGTAATAAGGTAGTAATTACATTTAATTACTGTTTTATTACCTTGTAATGACATGGTAATAAGGTAGTAATTACATTTAATTACATTTATTACCTTGCAATTACATGGTAATAAGGTAGTAATTACATTTAATTACTTTTATTACCTTGCAGTTACATAGTAGTAAGGTAGTAATTACATTTAATTACTTTTTATTACTTTGTAATTACATGGTGATAAGGTAGTAATTACATTTAATTACTTTTTATTACTTGTAATTACATAGTAATAAGGTAGTAATTACATTTAATTACTTTTTATTACCTTGTAATTACATGGTAATAAGGTAGTAATTACATTTAATTACTTTTTTATTACCTTGTAATTACATGGTAATAAGGTAGTAATTACATTTAATTACATTTATTACCTTGCAATTACATGGTAATAAGGTAGTAATTACATTTAATTACTTTTATTACCTTGCAGTTACATAGTAGTAAGGTAGTAATTACATTTAATTACTTTTTATTACCTTGTAATTACATGGTAATAAGGTGGTAATTACATTTAATTACTTTTGTATTACCTTGTAATTACATGGTAATAAGGTGGTAATTACATTTAATTACTTTTGTATTACCTTGTAATTACATGGTAATAAGGTGGTAATTACATTTAATTACTTTTGTATTACCTTGTAATTACATGGTAATAAGGGTACCATAAAAGAAAGCATTACAGAATCTGCAGCTTCTGGTAGCCCAAGTGCTGACAATCACACACCAGTGTGGCACCTGTTAGTGATCAGCGTCAGTCCCAGTATCTCCACAGTCTGTCACTGAACTCTTGTTTTTTTTTCGAGATGACAACACTCACCTGGATAGAGAGTGGTTTTTCAGAGACTACCTCTAGAATTTGGGAGTGAAGAGAAAAGAACGGCTTTGTCTGCAGTTCTGACCTCAGTGAACACCTGTGGGAACAGTTTGGGCGTTCTGTTGATCCAGAGTGGTCAACACACCCACACTGACTGACTTAATGACAAGCGCTTGTTCAAGAGTGGAGTGCCATCATCCCACAGCAGGGTGTGACAAAGCTGGTGAGCAGCATGGGGAGGAGGTGTCAGGATGTTGTGACTGTGTATGGTACTTCTACATTTCACTGAGGCCCCTGTAATAGTTAAATAAGTAAATTGTTAAATTTTCAGCTTGCCTTATTTCTTCAGATTTCAGTCATCCAGCCCAATAAACCAGAGATTCTTGACCTTTTTGACCTCGGGGCCCAATTTATTGAACATAAAGTGACACGAGGCCCAGTCAGACATTACCAATG
>NW_013953251.1:113129-125370 GCF_001266775.1 Austrofundulus limnaeus
TGTTACAACTAATCATGGATCCCTTTAAACATCTGAGTGGTGCACTACTGCTACTAGTGGTGAGAAAGTGTATTGCACCTTATTCAAAACCAATGTGGTCCCACGGCCCTCTGTGGCCCAAAGTTAAAAACTGTTGTTCTTTTGAGGCCCTCAAGGTGGCGCTCACGGCCCACAATTGGGCCGCGGCCCATAGGTTAAGAATCTTCGCAAAAAGCAACACTAAACAAGAGGTCACCGCAGAATCAGCTGTTTGGCTCTAATAGGGAATATCTGACACGTTTTTCAGGGATGCGACAAACATTCCTTTTCCTAACAAGCGTGGCACCATGAAAGGTGAAATAAATTGGCTTAATATTGGTGTAAGATTTATTTGTAAGAAGCATTGTTACAACAAGGAAATAACTGACCATAAATGGCCTTACTAAGTGCCGAAACAAGAAATGAAAGACCATTTTCAACAATCAAATCTTAATTTATGTTGGCTTCACTTTCCTACATTGTTTAGGCAGAAAAAAACACAACCTTTTGAAAATCAGGATGTTGTAGCCTCGTGTCTAACCTAACCCCACAACAACCACAATAATGGCTGATTAATTATCTGTGTTTGTGCTGCTTGGGCTTCTTTGTTTTGAACTTTGTGAGGAAAATCCTTCGACAGCAGCAGACACTCACTGGATGTGGCTGAAAGCGTTCATTATGTCCGCTGACACAACTCCCAGTCAGCACTGTTCTGCACGTTTGTGGTCTCGTGTTATGTTGTGTTGTCTTCTTTACATTGTTTTTTTGTGTACAGTGCCCTGAGATGACATGTTGTGACTTGGCGCTAAATGATTTAACTGAATTGAATTATATTACATAAATCAGCAGTTTCACTTTGTCATAAGTCCACAAAAAGGATTTCTGTATTTCTCTTGTGGTTACCATCTTCGTCCTCTTCTTCCTGTTATGTTTAAAATTTATTTCCAATATGCAGGCTCCACACCTTGTTTCCTATTTTTGTGTGTATTTTTGTGCCAGAAACAGATCTGTCATATTTACTTCAGTGTTTTAGATTGTTGTCATTTTTATGTTATTGAAGAAATATCTAGAATTTGGGCCACATGTTGATGAGGACACTTTTAAAAATAACGAATTTGTTTTGAAAAAACTGTTTCCGACTGGGACTAGATCTTGGTATAAATACTAAAGAGCACCAACTGTGATAATAAATGTTATTAATCTGACTCAGTAATTATTTAACTCTTGTTGTTTTTGGGTTTTTGCAGGAAATAAAATGGCCAAAAACCTGTAAAATATGTCACAATCACAGATGTCAAGTGAAAACTGTGTTTACCTCTCCTTGTTGCTCTGAGAAGTTTCCATCATCACACTGAAACACAAAATGAATTTTCCTTTATCAATACTGTACTTCACATGTTTATATAGCTGTAAAATATGTATGTGCCTTCTGAAATATGCCCTGCTGGTTTCAACAAGACAGTTTTGTGATTGTGGAGAACGTTTCATTATTTCTAAATTGAAGAGTAGTGATAAAATCCTCTTCAAGTATCGACTATCCAGACTTGGGCACACACTTACTTGCATAATGTAAACTGCAGATGCTTTCTGTGCTGCAGAAACGACAAACAGCTTTGTAATTATTCCAGTTTTCTCCACAGGCACTAACTTTGAAGCCCAGCTCCAGAGCACCAATCTGTTGGAACAAATAAAAAGCCTGACATAATTACTGTATGTTTTGAATGCTGTCATTATCCAAAGTATATTTCTTTAGTCTGCTTGAGTTTGGGAATTCGGAGGTCAACAGCGAGCTGTGAGTGACAGTTTGTTTTTGGAGGCGGGGCCTAATCTGAGAGGTGGTATTATGCTAAAGCAGGCTGATGGTATCATTAGATTTGGCCAGCCATCATATCACTCCCTCATTGCAACAAACCAGACTGTGACTTTTTGTCAAAAAGCTTTCTCATGTTTTTGTGCACTGAAGGCTGAGTTATAGTTGTGCTTTGGAGAGCATGCACCCTCGCCAGCGGTGGAGTTGTTTATACACTGGAAAAAAAGGATTTTTCAGTGTAGTAACATTTATTTAATTATTCTTTTAAATTATAAAAAAAATATGTCAAAATCTCTAAACTACTAGAATTTACTAAATAAACAATACACATTATATTATATATCAATATTACTGTACAAAAGAAGAAAATGCCAATATTATTTTACCAGTAATATTGAAGTGTTGTTTCTGGACAGCACATAAACATGAACATATTAAGTAACTTCTACTCTTCTGGGCTAAATCTGAGGCTGCATGCACACACAAAGGCTGCTGCTCCTCATTCCCTTGCTTCACTTTTCAAGGAGAGGACAAGACATGGTGGAAATAAAACATAAGTTGTCTGGTTTCTTTTGCTTGAATACATTTGTTGGTGTGCAATAGTTTGATGACATAATGTAGGTGATATTTAGTTGTCAGGGAACAGGGAATGCATATTGTAGCATTCTGCTGTGTTTGGCTGTTTGTCATGTGACTGCAGTGGAGGATTGTGGGTAGGATTCATGTTTGTTGTTGTTAAATCATTTTAGGGAATTGGTTAACATTGTTCTTTCAGCAATTAGTCTGTTGTGTTACTGTAATTTGTGTGTTCATTATTTGTTAACTTGTGTTAAAGATCATCCATCACAATCGTCACCAGCGTATCTCTGTTGTTAAAACAATTTACCATAAAAAGGTTCTTTTCATCCAGCTGGAGTCACGGTCCTGAGCAGTCCTGCTCTCACTCATATCAGTCCACCTGCAATGTGACCTTGGTCCGTCGATCTCCTAGTGGATCCTGCCGACAACGCCAAACTGTTATGGCAATATTTATTTAACAAAGACAGAAATACGTGGTCCAAGAATGAAGGTACTCCATGAGATGATCAGCTGAGTTTTATTGCAACAACAGGAAACACAGAGAACAACCTGGTGTGTCTCTGTGCCTCTGCTTCTCTCTGTCACTGTCTCTCCACACTACTCACTGTCTCGAGAGGCCTCATATATATATTAACAAACACCATTATGTCAATGGAAAACAAAAAGATAAACACAAGTGATATCTAAGAATGACTGTTGTTAGCAAATCTTGTTCTGACTTTAATCATTCTATCTGCAGATGAACAGCATGTCATGAAAACCTAGGTCATTAAAGGATGTCATGAATTACTTGCTTAAACATAAAAGTATTAGTTCCATTACAATATCAAAAGCAGCTCATTCAGTGGCACTTTTGTGATAATATACTTATAAATGTGGGACAGCATTGTCAAATGTGTGCCGCAACCTAAAGCAGACGAGATGCTCCGTGTTCCCTGACCCACAACGGCTCATTGTTTGTAGCATAGTGTTAGCATTAGCAACACTGGAGGGCTAATGTTTTTTTAGCTACGGTGGCCGTGAAGTCCATAAAGGCTCATGTTTCCTGTAGTTGGTTCGGTTCGAGGCCGATCTGTATTCACAACAGAAACGAACCGCACCAGAGTTTGTTTGGAAGCAGACCCAGAGCACCTCAAAAATGGGTTTAGGTCCGATTGTCTGATCCACACCAGGGTTCACATGAGTGTATTCACACCTCCATAAAAGGTCTGGACCAACAGTGGTAACGAACTCAGGTCCGTTTAAAGCATACCAAATGTGTCAGGTGTTAATACACCCTAAAACATCTGGTACTGGGTCAGACTCTGGCTCCAACATGAAAGGAAGGCTGGACAAGGTTTCTGTTGTTGACCAATTTTAATTAAACTGTAAATGAAACATCACTACAAAACCCCCCAAACTGGAGTGAACCGGTCTGAAAGGCAGAGGGGGCGGAGCTTGAAGTACCTTAAAGGAACAGTAACAAAACCAGCTATTTTGGAACACATACACCAGAAAAGTGGTGAAAGAGGGGCTGATAAAGTTGGAATAAGAAGGAATTTGGACCAAAGCACTGTAGTTCCACTTATAAAAGTTCCACAAATACAAGGCCATGATGACACTAAAACTGTAATAAGCAGTAGGGCTGTCAGCAGGTAATGAGTTTTGACCTTTAACTCCATATTGGTTTAATAAGTTCCACAAAAATAATTTAAATGTGTTGCAACTTTCAAATATTTTGGAAAAACACATCCAAGTGATGTGTTATAAATTTGTATATAGTAAGATCCCATCAGTTTAAATTAAAGGGCCAATATAATGTGTTTCTCAGGCATATATTTAAATACTATACCATAATAAAGTATCTATGTCACCTTTAGCTGTTATTAAAATGCTTCTTTTATGTTTAAATAGAAAATAAACTTATCTTCTCATCACTTCCTCCTCTAAACGCCTTGAAATTGGCCTCTGTCTCTTTAAAGAACCACCATCGCTTCTGTCCCGCCCATTTCGGTGCGGGGGGGGGGGGGGGATTCTATGATGCAATTTACTTGGCATCAGAAAATACATTTCCTCAAAGATATTTTTAATCTGAAAAGTGCTTCACTGAGTGAGAAGTAATGTTGAGCTCAGCAGACAGTTAGGTTTCACTTTCGGTTTCACCCGAGAGCCTGCAGGAGTCATGGGCGTGTGGGGAGGGTGAGGGGGTGCTCTGCCATGAGGAAGGTTGGCTTAAAGACACGTCCCAGGGGCATTTCTGGTACCAAAAGGTGTTTCTGGTCCTCGCCTGTCGTTTTGCTCCTCAGCATGGCTTCATAAAAACACTGCAGGATTTCTCAAACATGATGAATGAGTCAGAGCAAGGCTTTGGACATGTTTTTATGAGAGTATAACATTATAACATGATATAAAACTCAAAAAAGTTGATTTTACATGATATTTCCCCTTTAATTTGATTTATATAGTCAAGTTATACAACAGGGTAGCATTTGAGTTAACAGCGCTACCCCAAGCCTCAAACAGTATTCAAATGTTGTTGACACAGCTGCTCAATACAAGAGCATTTGAATAACTCAGTTTGAGTAAAAAAGAAAAAAAAATTAAAGAAAGAGCATTCAGATTGTTTTAGGAGCTTCTAACTCATCACAACACTTCGTTCACACAAGAACTCTCGGAGGGTCAGGTTGACCAACCATGAACCACCCACTGATTGTCTTTCCCCCTGCCTGTGGCCTGTGAACTCTGGCTGTACAGTAAGCTGATCTCCTTACAGCACAAGCAAGGAGCAATTCCTGACCCGGACTGCTCAAATTGTCAGAAGAAATTGGATCTGATCCTTTAGTCAGTTCTTTAAATGTAACAGTGTTGCTCCCTTGTCCCTGAGCACACGCAAAAACTGATCTAGGTTTTCATTTGGGAAACACAACCATGCTCCTGTAACTATGCCAAAACTTTAAATGTTATATTAGGTTAAAGTACCTTTTCAGATGGAAATAAATAAATATTTTTTAAGTCTTAAAACAGTTTTGAGAATTCTAAAATATCTGGAACAAGAAAAATGCCCCTTTTCCACTAGTGCCACTTAGTGTAGTGTCGGTACGGTCAGTGTTGGAACAGGTCAGTTCGGGTGCTTTTCTTTTGACGTTCCAGTCCGGTTCCAGTAGATGTGTTTTGGGAGGTTGGTGGAGGTGATTTTTGGGTTTTTCAAAAAAGAGTTGATACGCAAAATGAGAGATGGAAACACATTTGCCGAATAAGTTCTGAAATTTTAAAAATTCGCTAAAAATTCGAATTAAAATTGAATAGAAACACGACTAATGTTGCTGCTACAATTGAAAAACTGGTGCCTCGAGTTGTTCTTGTAAAGGTAGTTCAGACGCAACCAGTGACTCCACCCGCCTGTCAGTGACGAACAATGTTCTGATGTTGCATTTTGGTGTGGACTGGGACCACTTGGAACCACAACAAAGTAGGTACTAAAAAAGTGCTGGTTCCATGAATCTGGTCTAATGGAAATGGCTTGGAACTGTACTGAACCGTACCGACACTACACTAAGTGGCACTATTGGAAAAGGGGCAATTGTTTCTAGTTCAGTTCAAATGAAGACACTCGAGAAGAGCTAGGACAAATATTTTAGTGTTACAACAATCAGTGGGATGTTCTGAAATATATTATGTTTTGTATTGTTGTTGATCTTTGTTAACAAGCAGAAAACATATCTGGTACACCAAAAACTGACTCCTTTTACAAGCAGATCTTTGTTTCTCTAAAAATACAACAATTGATGACTTCTTGAATGTGTGTCTGATTTTGTTTGGAAATATTTCAACAACTTTCCATTTTCAACTTCAAATTAAGGACTGGACGATGGAGGAAGAGGAAAGAGAAATGGAGATTCAGGATATTTCTGTTGTCTGAAACAAAAAGTGCCAATGCTTGTTAATAGTTTTGTTGTTGATATTTATGTAAAAAGATTTGTCCTTTCTGAACAAACTGAATCAAAGGCAATGAGAATCATACAAACATAATAGTGCCAATTTTAAATGTGACTTTTTAACTATTTGATCTTGCATTTGATTCAGTAATGTACTGTACATTTTGTCACTTTATTTATGTGCCCTCGTCTTTACAATTTGCCTCTGACCATCAAGGCCAGATGAGGAAAGGAGTGCAGGAGAAAGATCATTCACCACTGTAGCATCAACCACACATAACACAACGTTCTTTTAAAACAGAGCTCAGTTTTATCATTTAGAGCCACTGGTTTTTAAGGAGGAAGCTTTAACTAAGAAGTGATTCTTCTGTTTCTTCTCATTGAGTTCGTACCAGAGGTTAATCTGGACCACCAACACTTGCTTGCCCTTTCCCCCACAAAAGCAAAGTATTGCTAATTGTGTCTGGACATAGAAAAACACACAAAACACAAATGAACGGCCATGTGTGTTGGCTTGACCAACCGCTGGGCTCATGTGTTGGAATTATCAGAACATTATGAAAAAGAAACAGACAACTTCCTCCAAACATTTAGCTATGGTGGGATAAAAACAAAAAACGAAGCTGTTAAATTCTAATGTTTTGGGTGCTGAGTGTTTGTACCAGTGGTTATCCTGGATAATGCTTGGATGAAAAAAGTAAAAACATTTAGGGTATTTTCAAACCACCCGACTCAAGAGAACCACCCCCAAAAAACCCACCCCAGCCAGGCGAAAAGACCCCCTGACAGGCAGCAATAAATAGATTCTTTCTCTAACATGCCTAATCCTGCTAAATAGCTACAAATCCTATTAGCCATGAATTATAAATCCTTCTCTGCTACCTAACTCCCTCCCCCCTTCACCAAACCCCCCACAGATGCTCTCCTGTTTTTGAGTAATCACATTCATAAAAAATATTATTTTTATACTGTAGTTCTGTGTTGGATGTGGTGTGACTAAACTTGCTGACATTTAAGTCTCTGAACAGTAAATCCTACATCCTTTCAGTTTTATTACATACTGAAGTATTAAGTAGGTGTGTAACAATAAATGTACTGAATCATCACAGTACAGGTGTTTGGCTCAGTGTCAGTTGGTGAGAAGAGTTATAAGGATGTCAGGCAAACAAACGTCGTGTACTTTGAAACATATCAACATGTTAGGCTGCCTTCAGGCCCCCAGCCCTCCCTTAAAGGGATCCCCGATTAGTTGTAACGTTAGACTTTATATGATAAACATATATTTTAACTGTAAAATAAAGACTGTAAAAATACCGTAGGATGTTCAGTTTTTATAATTTTTAAACTAAAATTAAAAAATATATTATACGGTCAGGACCATTTTATTTACACACAAAGCATTCTGGGTAAATGGTGACGTGGATAGGTCATCGGTGCGAGGCTGCTAGTGAGCTATATCCACCCTGAAGGTTAATCTTGGACAATATCTGATGATCGACTCTTTTAAATGAAACCAGAGAGCGTTGACAGAGAGGAGAAGGTAGAAATGACTCAGCCTGGAACTGAAAATATGGATGGAGGACAACAGAGCTGCTTCATGGAAGAAGAACCTCAGCTTAGCCTGTTAGCTTTAGCGTTAGTCCAGATGCTTTCACCAGATAAATGTATTAGCTCAGTGCTACACATTCTCCTCTCGTCACTGAGGTCCTCCATCCACATGACAGAGAGGAATGCAAAGATGACTCAGCTGTAACCGAAAATATGGATGGAGGACCTCAGTTTAGCTTGTTAGTTGCGTTAGCACCGAGCTAATACATATAAGGCAATGTAGCGTCAGCGCCAGCGCTAAAGCTAACAGGCTAAGCTGAGGTTCTTCTTCCATGAAGCAGCTCTGTTGTCCTCCATCCATATTTTCAGTTCCAGGCTGAGTCATTTCTACCTTCTCCTCTCTGTCAACGCTCTCTGGTTTCATTTAAAAGAACCAATCATCAGATATTGACAAAGATTAAAGCTGGCAGTATGGTCGCTCGGCTGTCGACCTGTCGACGCGCCGTCACGTAGTTGTTAGGCGTTCGTTTTCGCACATACCTTTCATAGTTCCCGAGACACCCCGAGCCTAGCTGCTGGGAAACCCCTCCCGCTCCTGCATACGTCACTGCATGGGATTCCTTCCCCGGGGAGTGCAATGTGGGGAAAAAAAGGTCCGCGGCTCTTCACTCGATGTTGTTTATCCACAAACTGGTCCCGGATTAAGCTCCAAAGTTTTGATTAGTCAGATTCCACCGTGAAAAATGTCATTTTTATCCCCTTTTATGAGTTTTTGGCCACTGACTGATTTTTAAACAAACTTCAAAGTCGCTGCTCTGCTTCATCTTCAAAATTCCCTCAGTAATAAATCTGTTGTTTAATCCTGCGAGCAGGGCAGTCACTCACTAATGTCATTAGTGATACTCGGCACTACAAGGATTTTTCACAAGTCGACTTGCCCGGCTCTGACACTACATCTATGTGTCTCCTGAATGTTCCAAAGGAAACAACTTTGGTGTAAAATATCGGTGTCCTATGCAGTTTTTCTGTCATTTATACTGTATTTTTCATAACTATAAGGATCTGTGTCTTGTCTGTGTGTTATTCCTGTTGTCTTGTGCCTCCCTCTTATGTCCGCTTCACTCTATTACTTTTCCTCAGTCCTCAGCTTCTTTAGATCATTCCATTCACACCTGCCTTCACTTATCATTAGCTCAACTGTTTCCATTTTCACTCATCCCAGTCCTGTATTTAGTCAGTCCGTTTTCCTCACTCTAGCATTCGGTCATTGTTTGGTTTTCTGCCCTGGCTTCCTCCAGTGTATCTCCTTGCTGCTTTGAGTTTTCTGTTTTGCCGTCACGTCAGCCTTTTCATTTAATAAATATATTTTTTCTTTGAGTTGCCTACCTGCTTGTCTGCATTATGGGTCCTACTCCGCTCCCCAACCGTGATAGAATGACCGAATCAACAGAGGACCCAGAAGACATTTGCCTCATCGAGGATTTTTCCCCCTCGGAGGCGCTCTTGATCCAGACGTCCACACGCGCTTTTATCGATGTGGGGAATCCCTCTGTGGACCTGTGGGTGAGGTGAGTGGTGACTGACGCCTTTATTAATTTGTTTTCTAAACTACTACTACTACTCTTGGCTGGTCACCCATCCTGGCTTGTCAGAGCTGTTTGGGGAGGCTCTGCGGGACCACAGAGCTCTCCGTGCCATTCTCCTTCCTCTGACAATTCAGAAGCCTCCTGAGTCTCCAACGCCTCCCATTTTACCAGAGAAGGAGGACCCTCCTCCGGCCTCTTCTCATCGCTGCCGGTCATGGTGGAAGAAAACAGCATCATCAGGGCCGGTTCCAGCTGTGCCATCGTCCAGTTCTGCAGAGCCGATGGGTTTCAGCTCCACCAAGCCGATGGGCTCCAGTTACGTCGAGTTGATGGGTTCCTGTCCCGCCTAGCTGACTTCTTCCGAGATCTTCACATCAGCTGCAGCCCCTCCAAAGATATCCACGCCCGCAGCAGCCTCTGGGATCACCATGCCAGTCTCGCCTGCAGCTGAGACCTTGCCGCCTGCAGCTGAGGTTTCCACGTCTACTGCAACTGAGAACACTACATTTGCTGCAGCCTCTGAGATCATCAGGTTTATTGCAGTCTCCACCAGTCACACTGTGACCACGGCAGCCTCCGAGCTCCTGCCTACCTCTTGTCGTCGCCGCTGGAGGAGAGCAGCTGTGAGAGGGGAGAAAGCTGCAGCCTTCGTTGAGCCTATGGCATTTGCAGCATCTTCATCTGATTCTGCTTCAGCATCATCATAATCATCTGCTCCATCATCAGCATCATTGTCTTCATCTGAACCTGCTTCAGAGACCCAGCCTTCAGAGATCGAGTCTTCACTGACCCAGCCTTCTGAGTACCCAGAGTATGCAGAGTTTGAGTACCCAGAGTATGCAGAGTTCGAGTACCCAGAGTATACAGAGTTCGAGTACCCAGAGAATGACTACTCAGAGTCCGAACCAGACTACGATCCTGACTATGATCCTGAGGATGATCCTTTATGTCTTGAGTATTCTGGGTACTCTTTGCATCCACCTGAGTCATCCACATCTCCATCTTCATCATCTAAGCCTGGTCCTGCATCACTGACTTCACCTGCACAGCCATCTTCATCTGGTTCACTCTACTATTTCAGTCTTCACAGTCTTCAGAAGATCCGGACTCGTTGGTTTCAGTCTCCTCTGTACCCAAGTCTTCAGTCTCCTTTGCACCCGAGTCTTCAGTCTCCTCTGCACCAGAGTCTTCAGTCCTTGAGTCTATAGAGTCTTCAGTCCTCGAGTCTACAGAGTCTTCAGTCCTCGATTCTACAGTTCCAGTCCCTGCTCACAAGTCATCACTTCCTGTTCCAGTCTCTGCTCACGAGTCATCAGTTCCTGTTCCAGTCTCTGCTCACGAGTCATCAGTTCCTGTTCCAGTCTCTGCTCACGAGTCATCAGTTCCAGTCTCTACATCATCATCATCATCATCATCACTTCCTGAAACCCCGAGGTGTATTGAGAAGTCCCTGGGTCAGACTGTTCCTGAAACCCCGGTTTGCATTGTGAAGTCCCCAGGTCAGACTGTTCCTGAAACCCCAGGTTGCATTGTGAAGTCCCTGGGTCAGACYRTTCCTGAAACCCCAGGTTGCATTGTGAAGTCCCTGGGTCAGACTGTTCTTGAAACCCCAGGTTGTATTGTGAAGTCCTCAGGAATACCTGTGTTCTCCAAGTCTCCTGAGTCCTCCGAGTATCTTGAGTTTCCGGGTCAGACTGTGAAGTCCCCGGTCAGACTGTTCTTGAAACCCCGGGTTGTATTGTTAAGTCCTTGGGGGTACCTGTGTTCTCCAAGTCTCCTGAGTCCTCCGAGTATCTTGAGTCCCTGGGTTGGATTGTGAAGTCCCCGGGTCGAATTGTGAAGTCCCTGGGTCGACCTGTGTTTTCTAAGTATCCTGAATCTCCTCCTGTGTCTCCTGAGTCCAAGTATCCTGTGTCTCCCAAGCCGGCATCTGTTCCTGTGCCTCCTGAGCTGATGTCTGTTCCTGTGTCTCCCAAACCGGCATGTGTTCCTGGGTTTCCTGAGTCGGCCTCCTGAGGTCCAGCTCTTTTGTGGCCGAGCACCGGGCCGCCCTCCTGAGATTCTGTTTCGCCTTGGTCTGGCACCAGGTTGCCTGCCTGAACTGTGGCCATGCACCAGATGCGTCTAGGGCCATCTGTGGACCTTTTTTTTCTTTCGTTTTTCCTCCCAGGACTTCCTGTCGGTTTTTGGTTTGAGTTTTTTGATTTCGTTATTTTGTTTTTTCCCTTGTGCTTCCTTTGTCCTGTTCTTTTGCCCGCCTTCCTGTCTTGGTTATTGGTGCCCCCAGCCTCCCTCCCATGCTTGTGTTTGTCGTCTGGAGACGATTCGTAGAGCAGGGGTACTGTAAGGATCTGTGTCTTGTCTGTGTGTTATTCCTGTTGTCTTGTGCCTCCCTCTTATGTCCTCTTCACGCTATTACTTCTCCTCAGTCCTCAGATTATCTAGATCAGTGTTTCCCAAAGTTGGGGTCGGGACCCAAAGTGGGGTCCTGAAACATCAAGGTGGGGTCCTGAAAAGATTTTTTGAATTAATTACATTTTTGCCTTAGTTGTTACAAATGATTGACGTTAGTGTATTTGAAATGGATAAATGTAGTATAAAAATATCGTTACAATGCCCATGTTTTGTTGACCTGATACAAATGTTTATCATCCAAAAATATCTGGGGGCACAGGTCTCTGCTACTGTTATTTTATAGGTCAAAAGCTGAAAAGTTTGGGAACCAGTGCACTTTGGTTCCCAAAGTTGGCAGCTTTTGACCTATAAAATAACAGTAGCAGAGACCT
>NW_013953251.1:125485-127085 GCF_001266775.1 Austrofundulus limnaeus
AAGTTCATGTACTCAGACCAGTAATATTTGGGGTCACAAGTTTTTGCCATGGATATTTTGTGGGTCAGAAGACAAAAAGTTTGGGAACCACTGCTCTAGATCATTCCATTCACGCCTGCCTTCACTTATCATTAGCTCAGCTATTTCCATTTTCACTCATCCCAGTCCTGTATTTTAGTCAGTCTGTTTTCCTCACTCTAGCATTCGGTCATTGTTTGATTTTCTGCCCTGGCTTCCTCCCGTGTACCTCCTTGCTGCTTTGAGTTTTCTGTTTTGCCACCACATCAGCCTTTTCATTTAATAAATATATTTTTACTTTGAGCTGCTTGCCTGCTTGTCTGCATTATGGGTCCTACTCCACTCACTGAACGTGATAATAAGGATATCAAAACTATATTATATTGAGTTAAATCATGATGTAAAGTTTAGCCATATCATCACGCCATAATGGAGATGAAGAATTATTTCATGTTTTTATGAAACAAAATAAAACTTTTCTTTTGTTGCAAAAATAAGGGGTCCCAGGAACAAAAAGCTTAGAAATAGGGTTGCACAACTTATCAGCTTTAACATTGGTATTGGCCAGTCTGTAAAAACTCTAGGAATAAACCTTTAAAAGCTGTTTTTATTTGAGAATATATTTCAGAACATTTCCTAAAACTTTGTGTGACTCATTTCAAATCCCCAGTGCCTTACCACAGCCCCCTCTGGTATTTTGTTATTTAGTTCAAACATCTTATCCTTCAAAGATGTGATAAAGATGCCTGCTTTTAAGGAGGACAGTGGAAAAGTGCATCTTTTTAACAGACCAAAGCATAAAGCTTATCACACAGAGACATTACTCAGCAGTTGTACTGGGTCCAGACTGTTGCATTTTGATGTCTAAGGCTGCTTTCTACTGACTGACTCCAAGGTTATTGCTGCACACCATGGAAGCACAGGATATTTGACAATTTCCCTGCCAAAACCAGGGCTGGGGGTGGTGGAGAAGAGGGAGAGTTGCTATTGACAACTCTGAGATCTCCAAAGTGACCATCTGAGAATAAAATAAAGAAAAAAACTATTAAAAGAGAAGGGTCAAGGGGAAGCCATGGGGCTAAATCTGTCACAGCGCTTTAAGAAAGGGTCATTTCTAATTAAGAGCTCTGGCAGCTAGGGCTTGTCGATGACTTCTAATTTAACCTAATGAAAAACAGTGAGTCTGCTGAGAGGAGCTGGGAGTTGTAGTTTAATCCTCAGTATTAAAATACATTCTTCCAGCCTTCACAGAAGATGAATCACATGGTGCAGGACAATGGGAAGTATATTGAAGCCGTTGTGTTTAAGTTCAGAGCTTTATTGGCTCAACAGGAGTTCCTAGAACACACTGTGTATCAAATCTTCTACAAAGATAACAAATCAACACAAAGAAAGAGGGAAGGAGATTCTCCAAGTGTTTGGAAGGCACTGTAAGCATACACTGTAAAAATAACTTGTAAGATTTACTTGAGAAAATCCTGTAAACGATTTGAACTAACATTTGTTAAGTAAATTTAAATGCTACAAATTCAAGTAATATTTACTCTCATCATTATCTAGTAAAAGTTATTAAGAGTATAAT
>NW_013953251.1:128301-131701 GCF_001266775.1 Austrofundulus limnaeus
ACACACACACACACACACACACACACACACACACACACACAGATTTATTTTTATATCCCCGTGGGGACTGTGGATTGACTTCCATTCATTTTCTGGTAATTTTATAGCATAACTGTGACCATTTACCCTAAAACTAACCTAAACTCAATTCACACCTTGGTCCTAAACTGAACCCCACCCCCGACCCGAAATTATCATCTGTACCCGTGGCATTGATCCCCACGATGCATTGTAAAATGGTTCCCACGATGTAGCAAAAACATGCCCACCCACATACTGTAATCATTGTCCTTGCATCAAACTGAGGTCGTTTTTAATGACTTCCATTCATTTTTGTAACTGCGTCTATTACCGTGTTTCCATCAAGGCTTTTTGACGCACATTTAGAAGTGTCGCATTGAAAATGCAAAAAAAAGTCGAATAGAAACAGCAAAATTTGAAAAAAAATCCTCAATTCGCTAAAAAGATTTACGCTCGCTTGAGGTGCTTTTTGGATGATTCGCAAAGTAGTTAATGCGCAAAACAGGAGATGGAAACACGTTTGCTGAATAAATTCTGTCGTAGCGCATATTTACCTCACATATTTACCAGCTGTTTCCATTTTCCTGCATCTGCCTTGCTGCATAGTTTAACATTGCGTTTATTTCCCTACGTCTCCTGGCAGCGTTAAACATAGCCTGTACTAGCTGAATAGATAGAATAATTACAACTTGTGCAACAGCAAGGCATTCACGAAAAAAATCGCTCCATTGTCCCGAGATGATTGGCCTCTGCAAGTTTCAATTCCTGTTTACTACCACAAAGCTTGTCGCCGACGTCTGACATAATCACGCATTGCGTAGCCTCGTCTGACATAATCACGTGTTGCGTAGCCTCGTCTGACATAATCACGCATTGCGTAGCCTCGTCTGACGTAATCACGCATTGCGTAGCCTCGTCTGACGTAATCACGCNCACGCATTGCGTAGCCTCGTCTGACGTAATCACGCATTGCGTAGCCTCGTCTGACGTAATCACGCATTGCGTAGCCTCGTCTGACGTAATCACGCGTTGCGTAGCCTCGTCTGACATAATCACGCATTGCGTAGCCTCGTCTGACGTAATCACGCATTGCGTAGCCTCGTCTGACGTAATCACGCGTTGTGTAGCCTCGTTTATTCGCATTAAACAGTCGAGAGGGAAACTAGATGGAAACAGTCTAGATTTGATTTTTTATTTATTAAATTTTTTGCGAATTTTGAAAAGTTCGACAAAAATTCACTCTACAACTGGATGGAAACACTATTTATGCCTAAACCAGACATTTCCCCTAACTCTAAACATTACTCCTAACCCTAACCTTATCCAAACCTTTAAACCTGACTAGAAGACTGTGGTAGAACTTTAAAAAAAGTGAGTACCAGAAAAATGTCCTCACTTTTTAAAAATGACCCCGCGTGTTTGTTAAAAACAGTAGCAGAAACAAGTACACACACACACGTTATGTATGACTGTATTTTTAATGGAAACTTGTGGTCTTTATGTTTGGTATTGTTTGAGTGTATATCCGCACATAAGCTGGGCAAGTCTTGCAAGGCAGGAAAAAAAGTCTACATGTTAGCATTCTTTGATCTTTAAGTTTATGGTCCCTTGTCAAAGCATTGTCTGCTAAGCTCTTTTGTTGTCCCCTTGGCCTAATTAAGACCTCCAACCAACTTGTTGACTCTACAAAGACCCTTATTCAGGGAGGAGTAGTTGGGGTGGAAGCCATGTGTTTCCATGTGTCAAGTGTGTGTGTGTTTGTGTGTGTGCATAAAGGTATGTGTGCTTTGACTGGGGCATAGCTAGAGAGATGTGTGCACAACAGAGCACACAGAGATGGCCCGTGTATACAAAGAAATGGCTTTAACACAACAATGAGGTTATTCATTTACTGTTAGAGGTGCCGTTCCAGCAGAGAACTCCATCTGCAGTCACAAATTAGAGTCAAGAGCTCTTAACACACACACACACATAGAAAACACACAAAATGTAACCTATTATTAAGCTGCCTTTGGTTTGCTGTGTGTAGAGGAGGGGGAATCGATCAAACTAAACAGACGCTTCTAAACCTGTTGTTTTATTAGGTCAACTTCCCACTGGGCTGCAAATGATGGTGAATATTTGGTGACTTAAAATCATGCACAAATATTGTTAAAATATTTCTCTATAGGTATTTATCATTGGGGTGGTTTTTAAACATGCATATTTACATCTGGTGTTTTCAAACTTGTGAAGGTGTAAAAATAAAACTCCTCAGTGTCCTCAACCCAATTCAGGTGTTCGAGACAAGTTTGCGATACCCTCAATGACTCAGTGAGTATTTGGTGAGATTAAAAGGTAATACTTAGGCAGGGTGTACAGCAACCTGTACCACAATGAATTTTTGAAAATTCATTGTTGTAATATACAGAACCAAAATAAGGAGAATGTTCTCTGTCCAACAGGGGTGTCACTAGGTTTTAAGGACAAGGGGGGCTTAGCCCCCAGGAGACGCACAGAATTTTTGTATATCATATACTTGTATTGTGTGTGTGTGTGTGTTTTATGTATGTATATATATTTATATGTACAGTGCAAAGTATCATTTCAGTAAAATTTATTTAGAGAGCAATACCTACACTTTCAGATTATTATTTTTTTCATAGTTATTTTTAAATCATTCAAGACCAAATACTATTTTAACATCAAACCAAAAATACCCCAAAAACTGAACATTAAAACTATTTTACACTATAAATTAAAGGGAAACTGACAGATTTATGATCATATATTTTAGTCAGTAATGAAATATTAAATGTTTATTTATTCTGACCACATCATATTGAATTTTTGTAAAAAAAAAAAAAATTAAAAAGATTTTTACACCAAAATAATTTAGGGTGGCTTCAAAATATTTTAAGGGGGCTCCAGCCCCCCTTAAATAGGCCTAGTGATGCCACTGCTGTCCAAATAGATATAGACCTAGTTATTTACTTCTTTAGTAGCAGTTGGATGCATTATTTTGTTAGAAATTAAGAATAATTTCCTTAATGGATAAGAAGTAATTCATGAGAAGGGTTGGTGTTTATTAGGTGTATACTTCTACCCACTCCTTTGACAGTATGAATATTGTATTTTTGTAATGTGTCTGTTACCTTCTGTTGTCACGTTCAACAAAACTTATTTAAAAATAATAATAACTAGAAGCACTGGGAGAGTGCAAACCAAGACCAACTTCCCCATCCTGTAAGAGTTAATGCACAAAAGCAGAGATGGAAACACATTTGCTGAATAAGTTCTGGCGCAGTGAACATTTAAGCAGCAGTATGCACGGGATTTCTTCTTGGTGGAGTCCAATGTGGAAAATAAAAGTCAGACTGGTCACCTGACGTTATTCATG
>NW_013953251.1:132082-134022 GCF_001266775.1 Austrofundulus limnaeus
GTTTTTTACAGAAGCCCTGTGAAAGCATCTCAGCTTTGCCGATCTCAGAGTGTTAAAAGAAAAAAAATTCCTGCATCCGCATCGTGATCCAGAACATCACCAAAATTTAAAGGTGTGTTCCGTGGCCCAGAACACACAAGTGGTAAAAATGTCATGACAATCTGTCCACAAGTTTTTGAGTAATGTCCACAGACAGAACAAGAGACAGACAAACGCGACAGAAAACATTACCTCCTCTCCCTTGGTGGAGGTAATAGTACTTGCTCTGTTACATACTGTAATGTTTCACTTGCCATTAATGGGCCATCTTCATTTCTTTCAATTAATTTGTAAATTTTGCACAGCTATATAGTCGTAACCCTTCTATCAAACTAGAATGAACGGGTCTGGAAGCTGAAAGGGAGTGGGATGTAAAGTGCCTTGTTTGATTGATGGTGCTGTGAACTTTGTCCACCTGTTTCACCAAAAATAGGACTTACCCTTTTAGCCTTTTTAAAAGTTCTTTTCCATTTTTCTTATAATTTAGTGTTCTTTGTTGTGCACGTTTGAACTTGGAGCCCGAAACCTAATGAGCACCAGTGCACAACACACTGTGGGCCTCCTTGAGAAAACAAATCCAACTGCATGCCAGATAGTCACTTTGGTATGCAAGTATGAGTAAGTGTGTTGTTTACGTCCATAACTTTCTTGTTTCAGTGTTAGGGTCCAGATTTTTTTACTTGGTGTTGACACAGATGTGCCTCCTTGAGCTGAGGGATGGGTGTTTTTGAACTTACTGCAGTGCACACAGAATCTGCTTTTCTTCTCTTTTACATTGCCGAAGGTTGCAGATTCAACGTTGTGACCAAAAGGTCCGTCACAATGAGCGAGGTAGATGAGGAAATCTGTGTTGAAGTACAGTATTTTTAACCACATGGTGTTGTGGTCTGGAGTCATACGTGCTTTGCTGTTGTACAGTTTGCGCAATATTTATTAAATTATATAAATGCACAGTTTTTTTCTTTAAGTTCAACTTTAGCATGCACATTTTTGTCCTTACACTTGCACAGAATTGGGCACATTTACAGCCACAATGTCTGTGATTTATTTTATTTTTCCTTTTTTAGAATAATTCCTTTTTCTTTTTTATCGCAGGTTGTCCCATTCGCAGAGATCAGCAGTAAAAGTTCTCCGCAGGATGCAGTACTTTGTGGCCAGGAGGAAATTTCAGGTGAGGAAACAAAAACAACTGATAAAAACACAGAGTTAGATGACACAAGTGAGGAGTGACAGATAAAGAAAACAACAGGGAAGATAGGGAAATGTTAGATGCTTCATTATTTTGTTATGTGTAACTGTAAACTCTTCAAATGTTTAACTTTACATTTCTTTAATTTAGCAAAACATTCCAACCAGCTGCTGTAATTATAATGCACTATAGACAAAATCTCAAATGAGCAAAAATACACGAGTTATTGTTATCTCAGACAAAGGTCAGTTGAAACAGTAGTGCTCAGCTGTAGCATACAGTATATGGCCCCTGCACACAGGCAAAGAACTCACATATGTTCTAGTATTTATAAGAGAAGTGACTGGTCATTACAAATACAATATTTTGTTGATGGAAAAGAAAAAAATCTGTTCTCATTAGTCTATTTGAGTAGTGATAATGAAACAAACCACATTTACAAGCATGATGTCATTTCTTTATACAGCGGGTAAAGTAAGGATTGAACACGTCACCATTTTTCTCAGTAAATATATTACTAGAGGTGCTAATGACATGAAATTTTCTCCAGATGTCGGTAACAACCCAAGTGATCCATACATACAAAGAAATCAAACCATAAATGTCCAGAAATGAAGTTATTTGTAATAATGTGGAATGGCACAGGGGAAAGGTATTGAACACACTTACTGAAATTTACAAAAGCCTTTGTTGTCAATGACAGCTTCAAGAC
>NW_013953251.1:135353-137849 GCF_001266775.1 Austrofundulus limnaeus
TATATATATATGCCTGAGTGGTCTGTTGACTGACCTTTGTATTTGTTCAAATAATTGTTATGGGCAGGCTACAATATAAAAAACTGTTTGTCAAAATCATGTCTTGTGATTATTTGACAGGAGTTTTACTTTTGAAAATGTAAGTGTATTTAATTTAGTTATAATGCAAATATAATAAAAATTAAACCAAGATTTGGAATGATTATCATTTTGGTCCATACATTGTTAATGTCAGACTGGGCCTCGTGTCACTTTAAGTTCAATAAATTTGGCCCCGAGGTCAAAAAGGTTAAGAACCCCTGTTTTAGAAAGACCAACATTCGTGCCAAATTTCATCAAGATCTGATCATGTTTATGGACGTACAGGCTTTAAATAACAATTTTCAGTCATGTGTTTTGATTCTTTTGTCTACTGCTGGTGGCAGTTGTACAACTCTTCATCAGAGCTAAAGAACAGAAAACTCTGAGGTTCCTTTGCTGAATAGTTTTGTTTTAATATAAGTGTTTTTGAATGTCCAGCCACCAGCTTTTCAAATAGTGCCCCCACTTGAAATAAGGGGTTTAACTCAACACCGTTTGCCAGCACAGTGTAGGCTGGCGACATCTACAGTATATTCCTACCAAATGTCATGCTACTAGGTGCAGCTGTTTCTATGCTACAGTTGACCAAAATCTCTGAAAATAATTACCGTATTTTTTCGGACTATAAGCCGCACCCGCCATTTAAAAAAAAAAAACCCGCGAACATTAACATATAAGCTGCACCGGACTAGCCGCACCCCCAACATAAAAAAAACAGTACACCCAAAATTGTTGTCAAAAAAGTGAATTCAGCATCAAAACATAAAAAGCGAACCTTTAGGAATTAAACTTCGGAGGAATACGGTTCATTTAACTGACATTATTTTGGTAGTTTTCTTAGTTTCTGATCCAACAAAACAACGAAACGTCTCATTCATCTTCCTCCGGTGCACTGAAACCATTGAAGTCCTTTTCTTCAATGTTGGAGTTGAACAAGCTCAGAAAAGCTGCGTCACACAGCGGTATCTGTTCAGTGTTGCTTTCTGTGTTGCTTTCATCCCGGGGTAATACTGGCTCTGAAGCTGTGGTACTCTCTTCACGTAGCAGTCCAGCCTTTCGGAACCTGGGCCGAGCTTACGTGCAGTGGCTCTATTTCCCTCCTGTTGCACAATTTCAATAGCCTTCAACTTAAAAGCTGCATCATAGGAAGATCTTCTATTCTTTTCCATGATGAGCACGTTTGAATTTGAAGAGAAATATTTTGTCGTGTCTGTCGAAGATTAATCCGTCGTGTCGTGTCTGCTACTAGCTAAAACAAAATGGCGCTTTCGTCTTCTTCTGTTTATTCGCGACAACCACACCTCCGGCTAAAGAGCCCTCTGGTGGCTGAAGAAAAAAATCCACGTATAAGCCGCACCGGACAATAAGCTGCATGGTTCAAAGTTCAGGAAAAAAGTTGCTGCTTATGGTCCAAAAAATACGGTAAATAAAAATAAAATAAACAGAACAAAAACAACATGAGCCCTGCTTTTAGTGGCGGGGGTCACAATAATCATGTATGAAATTCTAAGTTAAACTGATGCCAAATATTCTCTTTAATGGTTCCTTAAGCAGACAGGTTTTTTTTAGGTTTCCAGGCATTCTACATGTTTTCAATTATGGTCTAAGTGATCCCAGCTGCAGAGGCTATACTGTGTCGACCAGGGAGACCCTAAAGGGTTCATTGGGTTCATTCCAATACCCCTTGTGTCAACGTCATACTAAACAAAGCTGTGAAAAGACCCCTAACACAGCTGACTGTGTGCTTCTTAGTACACACACACACATTTACGCATGCACACAAAACACACATTGAGCTGACAATGAACCCTTTGCACCCGAGGGGGTTGGGGATGTTTTCGGGCGACCAAGCAACAGAGGGTTGTGATTGACAATGGCTTTTGTGTCCGACCATGTGTGCGTGTTTTTTCTTGTGCGTGTGTCTGTGTGCGTGCACGAATCCACAGGAAGCCCGGAAGCCCTATGATGTGCGGGATGTCATTGAGCAGTATTCCCAGGGTCACCTCAACATGATGGTCCGCATCAAGGAGCTCCAGAGAAGGTGGAAGCTTTGACTTTGTTTTGGGATTTTTTTTCTCCTCATGTTACCAACAACATGACTTTTTTAATGTCCTTTTAAACATGGCACCGTTTTTAAAAATCAACTACACATGCAGGTACAGCTTGAACAATGAATTGTAAAGACAGCGTGAAACTCTTGGATCATAGATTAAATTAGATGTGGGACTATGACGTCATTGTTTTTAAAATGTGTTTGGCTGTCCACATAAAAGCACAATGATTGTGTTCCAAGATTTTTCTCTCTGGAACCTGTTTTGAAACAATATTGTTTGTGTGTTCTTAATAAACCTTATTTGTGTGGACACAAGACTGAAATGGTGGAAAACTTTAGCAGATGTAGAAACCCCATCCCCC
>NW_013953251.1:139474-142599 GCF_001266775.1 Austrofundulus limnaeus
ATCTTATCTTATCTTATCTTATCTTTTTGTCTTATCTTATCTTATCTTATCTTATCTTATCTTATCTTATCTTATCTTATCTTATATCTTATTTTAATCTTACTTATCCTTTTTATCTTTTCTTATCTTTTTTATCTTATCTTATCGTATCTGTTTTATCTTACCATACCATTCCAACATTCTTTTGGGGAGATCATCTCAATAATTGTCATTTTGGACATTCTTACTGTTCACTTTTGCTTTTACTTTTACAACTACAGTACATTTTACATCATAAGTTTACATTTGATACTTAAATACATTAACTACAGATACTTTAAGACTTTTACTCAAGTCGTATTTGTAGAGAAGACTAACTTTATCAGTGTAATTTTATGTTGAGATACTTGCACTTTCACTCATCATTTTGAGGTACTTTATCCACCATTTTTGTCATAGATTTACAGTCACAAGGAACTGTATTTTTTTGTTTTGTTTTTTGTGTGTGACTTTCAGTCGCTGACTTGCTAACTAACTTGTCACTGTATTTTCTTTTTTAATGCATTACAGTTCTTGATGTCATCATTATATAGAAAATATAGACAGATTATTGTGATAAATATAAACTGTCCATGTTTGAACTTTTTATTTTTAATGATTTCCATTATGTTAGTTCTATCCTAAAAATTTAGCACTGCTTTCTATATTAATAAAGTTACTAGGCAGCGATCTAATCACAATGAGGCAACAGTTAGTATGTTTTGGCACTGAACAGATAATTGATTAGCCTACCTTCCATAAGATTGCCGCTGTGTGACTGAAGGACTTCCCCTGACTCGTAGTGCTGACTCAGTAGTACAGGTTGATGTAAAGTGAACATCAGACTTGCTTTGGCTTTATTAGATACCAGGCTTCATGAATACAAGGTAACTGATGTTGTTATTCATTAATATATTGCCAACTTCTCTACTGTGGAAGTACTGATACTCCACTGATTGAACACTCATCCCAAACCCACCAGTTTACACACACAGGGTGTTTGATTTGGTGCAAATACAATCTGTCTTACCAAGTGAAGCTCATGTGTATCCTTCCCCTCCTCTAGGCTGGACGGCACGCTGGGGAAGCCAGGAATGTTTCTGCCAGGTAAATACTCAGAAAACATTTCAGTCTCCATCTGATAGACAACTATCACTCTTCATACCACCTCTGTGTTTTTAACTCACACATGCACAAGCACTGCAAAACTACAAAGATATGAAATTAAGAAAGGTACCTGATGTTGGTGTTCCTGTTTGGATTTGCATGCATGGGATTTTGTGTAACTTGACAAGTAATGGCACTTTTGTGTAAGTTGTTGCTCGTCATACAGTATTCAGTCACTTTCAAAATGATACTGGGCCCTTCAACTGCCACTAAAGTTTTAACAGGACTTAACGATCACTTTATACTGATTGAATAGTGCAAAGTTAAACAAAACACAAGAAAATAAATCTTAATGAGCAAGATGTCAAACTGAATAAATGAAAACAAATATTGAAACCAATTTTATATGTTGGGATTCTGTGATTTGATGCGTTGTGTTACAGTATGTATTTATCCTACATACCCCAGTGTGTTTAGTATTTACTTACTTCACTCTACTTTAGGGATGCACGATATATCGGCATTAATATCAGTATCGGCCGATATTGGTCATTTTTTAGAATATCGTATCGGCCCGATATGTAAAACTGGGCTGATATTAATGTCCGATATTGATTTCCCACTTTTCAGTGTGCATTGCCAATGCAATGCACACTATTGTTTTCCTGTTTCTCTTTAATATTATTATTATTCAACTTATTCCGTCTTCTTCCACGTCGCCACGCTACTCCTCCTGCGTACTTTGTCCTACAGCTGCCATTGTAATTTCTATCTGTAAAGGTCCTGTGCCAAATGATTGCTATGCCTTCTGGTGCCTGTACAATTTGTAGTTTTTGAAATATTAATCTTTAAACTTTATTCCAAAATTCATATAATGGGAGTCAATGCGGCCTTGTAATGGTCCAATACTGCCCCATGATGGACCCAACTTGGTACTGCGCCATAGTTTTTTTGTATTTAATCTCAATAGTTCAGTGTTTACAATACTAATATGATTGTATTTTGATGTTTTACTTCAATATTGTCTTAACATTGCTCTATTGTTGTAATATTATGCATTTTTGTGTCAATAATTGTATTGGCAATGTGGCCTCTTTCTGCACACATACAAACCAACCCCTGCCACCACCTTCTGCCACAGCTCCATTGGTCTAATGGTCTATGTCATGGACTTTCTCATGTGGGAGATCAGGGTTTAAAACCCAGCTAACGCAACTTTAGCAAAAAATCTCCTCCAACTTCATATTGTCACACAATTACCTTAATTGCAAACACCTGCTGATGTGACAGGCACAAGCTGGTATAGAAAACACATTTGAACTTGGTCAAAGTTCATTCTACAAGTCCGATGCTGCAGGCAAAGCCATGCTGCAATGACATGCTACATGGCAATGCACACTTGTTTTTACATCATAAAAACCCATGTCGAGTTATTTTTGTGTTTGTGTTTTGGGAGAGGAGACGGTTGGTTGAGTGGCATCTTTTTGATCATGATTATTCATAATGACGCTGCACAGCCAGGAATAACTGAAGCAGAGTCGTGTCAGAGGTCTGGTTGTTTATTTGCGGTATCAAAAAAAGACCCAAGCGTGTTTGTGTGTATATGTATAATATAATTTGTGTGTTTGTGTAATATCAGTAAATATCGGTTATCGGCCATAATAGCAATAATTATATCAGATATCGATATCGGCTAAAATTTTCATATCGGTGCATCCCTGCTCTGCTTAACAGGCACTTGCTAGAGACCATTTTTCAGACTTTAAGACTCATAAAGTTTTTTTAGTTTATTTTAATATTTACTTATAGTTATATTAGAGTAACTATACTGTCATCAAAAATATTAGTATTTCGAAATGTTTGTGTAATTTATATAAAATGTTTTCTGTCTTTTTTAATATCGCCAGGAAAGGGGGAAGATAAAGAATTTCCAACGATTGGAGCTCGACTGATCCGACTAGAAGATAAGGTGTGTGTGTGTGTGTGTGTGTGTGTGTGTG
>NW_013953251.1:143068-145095 GCF_001266775.1 Austrofundulus limnaeus
TGTGTGTGTGTGTGTGTGTGTGTGTGTGTGTGTGTGTGTGTGTGTGTGTGTGTGTGTGTGTGTGTGTTATCAGATGTGTGTGTAGTGGCTGACTGCCACTGTGGCCCAGCTCACTCCATCTGTGCCAAACACGCAGCTCCTGTCTGTCTTATCAGCAGTGATCCAGAGGGATGTTTAGGCTGCACAGCATTTTTTTCATTATGTTTTTCTTTCAGAGCTGTCCAGGTAATGTTGCATATTTTCCACTCAGTCTTTCCCCTGTAATCCTAGACCAGCTTTGCTGGTGTTGATTTCTAAATGTGTTTTTTTTTTTCACAACTGAATATGAAAGTATTACAGGGAGGTAAAGAGAAAAGTCTTTTTGCAGTGAGCCATAGCCAATTGGCAGCAGCTGTGTTATGAAGCCGGAGGGGCTAAGGTGTCTCCTGTCTCCTTTAGGAAAGCATCTTGTACCGTTCTGTACAGAGGCCAAACGTTGTTGTTTCTTCTCAGTTACAAATATGTTTGGTAAAATGTGTTTGTTCATTAGTTTAATTGCATTTTTTGTATTTCTGAATGATCATAATGTTAGAGAATGTGCACTTCCTATAAAAATGCAACGTAACAGCTTAATGACAGCTTAATACAACAGCTTAACGCTGCAAGAGTTATGCAGGAAAGAAAATATTTACAAACATTTAGTTATTTGGTATAAAATATTCAAAAATGCTAAAATCAGCATAAAAGTAGCTAAAAAGCTGAATCTACAAAAAGCAAGCAGAAAGAGCATATGTTTGCCAAATAAGAAGTAAGTAGCTGAACTCATCACAAAAAGGTGAATTTAGTTGAAAAAGGCTAAAATTTGCTGAAAGAAGCATACAAAGCTTAAATTACCAGAAAAAAAGCTGATAGTGGCACAAAAAACTGAATTAGCAGAATACCTGAAAAGAGCAGAAAGATAGCTAAAAAAAGAGCTGAATTAGCAAAAAAAAAAAAGTACAAAAAAAATAGAAGCTGAAGGAAGCTACGTTAAATACATAAAAAAAAAAACAGAACCAGAACAAAAGGCAAGAAATGGGGAAATGTTGAACTTTTTGTGAAGGATTTGAAGGATGCTGAAACAGCTCCATTCATTTTCAGTGAGAACAAACAGAGCAACAAGTCCAAATATCTCAAAAAGTATAAACTGCTGAAGTACCAAAAGTCAGAGCTGGAATGTGCTGAGAGAGCTGAACATTTTCATACATGGTTGACATAACACAAAAATTGCAGAATGAGATATGTGCCAGAAGAAGAAGGGCTAATCTCAACCCTGTTGAACCCAAAATTAATCTTTGTACATTAAGGAATCTTTTGAGACATGTTGGAATTTTCTTGGATGTATATACTTTTTGTTTGGTTTTTACAATGAATCTTCGTGTTTGAGCCAAATACTTACCTTGATGTGAGGTTTTTCTCACATGAAAACAATTCCTATACAATAGAACAATGCATTCTGCAGCCACTCATTTTCTATTCATGTCAGCCAGCTCAGGATTTCCCTCACTCGCCTGAATATTTACCTTACCACCTCTATGCGCTCATTAACACTACTGTTTGCATGCGTTAGACATTCTCAGACCTCTTTGTTTTGGACAGAGGGGTAATGGTCTTGAACCAGTGTAGACTCAAAGCCAGAGGACCTCCTTCAGAGACTGAGTCACAGCCCACTAGCTTCAGGCTTCACGTTGTAATCACCGTCTCCTGAAATGTCTGTTCAACCTGTTCTTTTCAGTTTCATTTATTATTCATCCCACTCCTTTATTTAAAACCAAGAATACAGGATTAAACACAGACGGGCAAAATTGTAACAAATTAGTGGAACCCTACTGATACATAATGTTGCAATAAATAGTCGTGTTTCCATCCAGTTGTAGAGGGAATTTTTATCAAACTTTTCAAAATACGCAAAAAATTAAATAAATAAAAATTTGAATCTAGACTGTTTCCATCTAGTTTCTCTCTCAACTGTTTGATGCGAATAAACGAGGCTACGCAACGCGTGATTA
>NW_013953251.1:145105-148989 GCF_001266775.1 Austrofundulus limnaeus
CAATGCGTGATTACATCAGACAAGGCTACGCAACGCGTGATTACATCAGACGAGGCTACGCAACGCGTGATTACATCAGACGAGGCTACGCAACCTGTGATTATGTCAGACAAAGCTACGCAACGTGTGATTATGTCAGACGAGACTACGCAACGCGTGATTACATCAGACGAGGCTACGCAACCTGTGATTATGTCAGACAAAGCTACGCAAAGCGTGATTACATCAGACGAGGCTACGCAACGCGTGATTACATCAGACGAGGCTACGCAACGCGTGATTACGTCAGACGAGGCTACACAACGCGTGATTACATCAGACGAGGCTACGCAACGCGAGATTATGTCAGACAAAGCTACGCAACGCTTGATTACATCAGACGAGGCTAAGCAACCTGTGATTATGTCAGACAAAGCTACGCAATGTCTGATTATGTCAGACGAGGCTACGCAATGTGTGATTATGTCAGACGAGGCTACGCAACGCGTGATTACGTCAGACGAGGCTACGCAACGCGTGATTACATCAGACGAGGCTAAGTAACCTGTGATTACATCAGACGAGGCTAGGCAACACGTGATTACGTCAGACGAGGCTACACAACGCACGATTATGTCAGACGTCAGCGACAAGCTTTGCGGTAGTAAACAGGAAGTGAAACTTGCTAACTAGCAGAGGCTAATCATCTCGGGACAATGGAGCAATTTTTTCGTGAATGCCTTGCCATTGGGCAAGTTGTAATTATTCTATCTATTCAGCTACAGGCTATGTTTAACGCTGCCAGGAGACGTAGGGAAATAAACACAATGTTAAACTATGCAGCAGAAAGGCACATGCAACTACGCAGGGCTAACATCCATGACGAGGCAGGAAAGCGGAAACAGCTGAACGTCACGTGAGTTAAATATGCCCTACGTCAGAATTTATTCGGCAAACGTGTTTCCATCTCCCGTTTTGCACATTAACTACTTTGCCAATCATCCAAAAACCACCTCAAGCGAGCGTAAAAACGTTTTCGTGAATTGAGGATTTTTTTTTAATTTTGTTGTATCCATCTGATTTTTTTTCACATTTTTAATGCAACACTTCTAAATGCGCATCAAAAAGCCTTGATGGAAACACGGTTTATGTCCTGATGCATCTCAGTAATCCAGGTAGAGAAAAACAAAAAGTAAAAATAAGTAGGTCCTCCGGATGAGTTCTTCTTTAGTGAAATGTCTTTAGTGAAAGTCTCCTTCAAGAGACTTCTTCAGTCTGATGAGTTTCAGGTGAACTCAGCCTTATAAGCACTGCCTCCACATGGACAAACAGTTTAGTCAGTTTGAGAGAGGAGTAAAAGAAGCCATCTTTGTGAAGAAAAACCGTCCACTGTTAAACAGAGGTGGAGGCCTTCGTGTCCAGTTGTCCTCCTCCTACAACTCTGTTTTTGCAAGTATGACTCCGCCCCCTGTGAGCAAAAGGTGTGAATCAGGGCCCCAATGATACCAACACAAAGAGGGAAAGAGAGACAAAAACAAGGGGACGTTGAACCCCGCTTGCATTCACTACACACACAAGACACGACACGGGTCAGATGATGGGTCACATGACCCTCTATGAACAATAGAGTTAATCAAGCCTACTGTTAGTCGATGGCCCTCTTTTGCATGTGACTAACCTGTTTGTCCACCATGTGGAGGCGGAGCTTATAAGGCTGAGTTCACCTGAAACTCATCAGACTGAAGAAGTCTCTTGGAGGAGAGACGAAACGTTTCACTAAAGAAGAACCATCCAGAGGACCTACTGATTTTTTCTTTTTGGTTGTTTCATTAAAACGGGAAAATAATCAATTTTGTTTTTGCATTGATGCAACAAGTATTTTTACAAAGTGACAAAGTGCAACAGCAATGTGTCCCTCTGAGTTATTAATTGTTTTTATTAGTCTACTGTCTTCACTCCAGTGCCCTTACACTACCTGTCTTAGTTTTCTTCTTGCATAAATGTCTTGTTCTGATGGTTTTGGCGGGGCAGCACACGTTTTCCCCTTTAAGCAGCAGAGGGATGAACCTGTTGATCCCTGCGTTCACTTATACTGTGGAAGAGAAGTGAACAGAACTTGTTGTCTACCTGATGACTGGTACACTGATCATTGCTGTTTAGTGCCTGAAATACCACCTGATCAAGGCAATGAAGCTTGAGAGTTTGCTTTGTCAAGTTATTTGCTTCCAGTAATTTGGAAAATTAGCAATACGTTTTATTAATAAAAAAGTTAAACAGAAATCAACACTTAATAAAAATGTTTTTGATGTGATCCACTGAGTAAGGAGCAGGGTCAGACAGGTTTGTAATCACAAATTGTATAACCAGTTGAGCTGTTGGAAGAGTAACATGAATGCAGAATTACAAACACGCAACCTTTACCTAGTCAAAGCATGTAAACATTTGAAAAGAAAGAGAAAACTCTTTGCTGTTATTTAGAAACTTATTCAAGTCAAAATGAAAAAGCATTGACTCTGAAATGTACAACTAGTAGAGTTGTTACTGGAGTTTCGAACCATCTCTGTGAGGTTGTGCAGGCAGAGATCGATCCAGGGCACAGGCAGTTTCCAAAACCCAACAAACGTCTCTGGAAGGAACACGACGGCAGACAACCACACTGGCTGGGGAGACAACACAAAGAACTGACAAACACTGAGGACAGGACACGCACTATAAATGCAAACTAACGAGAGACTATGAGAAAATGAAACTCTCTAACAAAGTCATGTTTGCCTTGAGGTATTCTTTGTGTTTTTGTGCAGTTTTCTTAGATATGCCATCTTTTGATCTAACCTCTCCCAAAGCAAAACGCTGATGTCACAGCTGAAGGTTTTCTGAATGAGATTAAAGGGATGATTGACAAACTGTGGCTCCTGATGCTTGTGCACATGTGTTCCCATGCCTGTCTCTGTGCTCACTCATGGTCAGCCTTCAACTAGTTCTTTCCTTTTTTGGACAAACACCAACTTTCTACTCCCTCTTCCCGTGTAAAACAGCAGATTTACCATCCTCTTAATGCTCCGCTTGAGTTTGATGGAGTAATTTTCCTGTCCGAGTATTGTCTGCAAATCAACTGTAGATTAATTTATCTTCTATGGGCTGAAGGAGGTTCTGGCATTCAGTGTCCTGTAACAGGGTGAGACAGTGATTTATCGCTCACAAGACAAAGACACATATATTAGGGCACGCACACACACTCTCACACACAAATGAACACAGAGCCGATTAATCACAGACGTGTCTAACACCACACTCTTGAGATTGAATTCTCCAAGAGTAGCTAGGAAACAAAGATTGATGGCACTCTGTGACAGCGTGTTATCTTTTTGTCAGACTCACTCGATGAAAAATATCTAAATGACAAGCTCTAAGTGTCTGGGCTTCAGAGTGGACTTCGGTGGGGGGTAGCTTGTTGTTTGATTTAGAGTGAAATCAGGTTACTGCTACTGTGTAACTGAAGAAAAAAATTTTGTTGTCATGTTAAATAGAGGGGGCTGAAAAATGACAGCAGTATGCTTTCACATAACCTATAAACGTCAATCTAAATAAAACTCATGAGTCTTATATGTGTGAATCAAGCTGCTGTCTGCAGCGACTGAGCAGCTGTAGTCTTTAATTAAACAGGAGGTTCGGTTTACTTTGTGCAAATGTTTCTCACAGAATATTTATACACGTCTCAACATCTTTACTTTAAATGTGTGAAAACGTACATTCACTGAGCATTTTAAATTAATAAAAATAAAACTAAGCTTTTTTTATACCTGAATATTTTTATTGGTTCTTTATTTTAAAAATAATGGATTGTGTACATAGACTTAGATATATAGATCACTAGACTGAGCCCCGCCCATCCAGTCCACTGGTAG
>NW_013953251.1:158499-160937 GCF_001266775.1 Austrofundulus limnaeus
CACCTTGATGTTTCGGGACCCCACTTTGGGTCCAGACCCCAAATTTGGGAAACACTGCTCTAAACCAGACCTGAAGTCAGCCTGTAACTTAGACTTTAGCTDGTTGAAAAATGATGACTTCAGCTGTAATAAAGTATATTTATTATTTCTTCTTACTGTCATAAAAAATAATAATATTTATATTTACCAGTCAACCGTTAGAAAATGTTCTCTGGTTATAGGATGAAACTGGGGGGATTTTGCAGGGACTGACCCAGGGCGCAGGCAAGAACCGTGGTGCAAAATTATTTCTTTTAAATAAGCAAAAAGGCTGGCAGGGCAGCACCAAAACTTACAGGTCTTCAGAAGAATCACAGAGAGATCACTCAGACGAGGAACACAACACAATGAACCGACACAAGACTTCTTCTTCTTGTTTTTTTATTATGGCGGTTGGCAAACAACATTTAGTGCATTACTGCCACCACCGGTAAGGAGTGTGAACCAGGACTAGCAAGCAAAATTTAAAATAAAATAAAAACCTAGATTCTTTTAATTAACCCCGTTACTATTAGATAATGAAACATAATCTTATAACTTGCATCAAAATATCTTTTTCCTAATAACATTAAAAGATTATATTGCTCTTTTTCTCATTCAAGACTTCTTATCATTTCAGTTCTTTCTTTCTGGTACTTCCTACAGGTTGACATAACGTGCTCTATAGTTTCAATTTCCCCACAAAACTCACATCTTCCTGTATCATGTTTCCCCATTATATGTAAAGTTGCATTAAGTCCCGTATGACCCAACCGTAACCTTGTTATTATTCTTTCCTGTAGTCTATTTCTTCCAACACCTCTTCTATTTTCTCCAACCATTCTTTGAATTCTGTAGAGCCATCTTCATTTTACATCCTCTTCCCACTTCTTCTTCCATTTTTCTCTAATTTTTCTTTTAATAATGCTTTTCGTCTCTGACTTACTAAGTGAAACTCATATTAACTTCATTCTTCCTTGCAGAATCTTTGGCCTTCTTGTCTGCCATTTCATTTCCTTTCACCCCTATATGTGCAGGTACCCATAAAAACACAAGAATTAACCCCATCATCTGTATCCGATATAGTATTTGCTGTATGTCTATTAAAATATATGGACGACTTTCTGAGTGATTTCTTTGTATACTTATTAAAGATGAGCTTGAATCAGAGCATATGACAGCTCTTAAAGGTCTTACTTCTTCAATCCATTCCATTACCAACATTATTGCAACAATTTCTGCTGTGTAAACAGATAACCCTTCATTCAGTTTCTTCCCTATTTGAATTTTAAATTCTGGAACTATGACTGCTACCTCTGTATCACCTGATTGATTCTGGGATGCATCTGTATAAACTTTTACATAATCATAAAATTTATCTATGTACTCATGTACTATTGTTGAGTTACAAATGAATGTTTTATCTACTTGCCTTCTGTGTAACAAAGTTAAATCTACGTTTGTTTCCGGTATAATCCACGGTGGAATTATTGACAATGGCACAGTTGGACTGATATTTAAATTACTTATTTCTAATTCATTTGTTTCCTGTATTATTTTCAAACCAAAAAATGAATTGACTGCTCTGTCCATCTCCCAACATGGCTGTAAAGCTAGCTGTGCAGGGTGGTTTTTGCTGTGTCCCTTTAGATTAGCCCAATAATTTAATGTCAGCTGACTCCTTCGTAAAGTTAGTGGCATTTCTCCCATCTCTACCTGTAGAGTTGAAGTTGAAGTTGTTTTCATTGCACATGAAATTAATCTCAAAGCCTGATATTGGATAGTGTCTAGTTTTCTGAGAGCTGTGTCAGAAGCTGATCCATAGTTGATCTTATAAGACTTGTATAAATTAATTTTAATGCTTGCGTATCTGCACCCCATTCATATCCAACTAAACATCTTATTACATTCAGTTTTTTTTTACATTTATCAATAACCTTTTGAATATGAAATGTCCAGTTCAGCTTATCATCAAACCATAATCCTGAGAACTTAAATTGTTTTACTCTCTCAATGTCCTGTTCTGTTTATAAATCTTCAGTTTTATTTCCTGATTTACATTGTTTGTAAAAAGCATTAGTTTCATTTTATCTACAGAAAACTTAAAACTCCATTTATAAGACCATTGCTCAAGCTTATAAATTGCATTCTGTAACTTTTTATTAAGAAATTTTGTTTTTCCCACGCTTCCTTATAGCCCCATCATCAGCAAAAAGAGAGCAACCCATTTCATTCTCTATTTCTTCAAATACATCATTAATCATAATTGAAAAAAACAATGGACTTATTATACTACCTTGTGGAGTACCATTTTCTATGCCAAATTTTCCTGATAAAGTCTGTCCAATCCTTACTTGTATTACTCGATCTGCTAAAAACTCTTTCAGCCAATAATATATTCTGCCATTAATGCCAATTTC
>NW_013953251.1:161330-162893 GCF_001266775.1 Austrofundulus limnaeus
GATGTAGAGAGGCTTATTTAACATAAGTCACTCCCCTACAGCTTAAAAGCCTGAATTTAGCCTGAAACTCTCAGACTGAAGAAGTCTCTTGGAGGAGAGACGAAACGTTTCATTAGAGAAGAACCCGTCCAGAAGACATATACTATTTTTTTCTTTTTGATTTTTACCTGGATTACTGAGATGCATCAGGACATTACTATAGCTTCTTTCCAACTTTTAGGTAATTTCCCACATTCCCATATTTTATTGTATAATTCTAACAAGATTGCTTTAGAATACTCACTAAGTTTATTTATCATTATACTATATCCAATTTGATCATTTCCTGGGGTTGAATTTTTAACTTTCATTAATGCATGTCTTAACTCAGATATTGAAAAATATTTATTTATGATATTATTATTATCTTCTAAATTTATTGTCATCTCTTTTTCTAATATGGTAGTTTCTCTTCCCTTCCTGCACTCTTCACTAATATTATTTGAACAATGTATATTAATAAATGTTTGAGCAACAATGTAGCTTTTTCCTCATTTGTTACTGCCATTAGTTCATCTTTAATTAAAACAGGATAACCATAATCCTTCCTTATACCATTCATTCTTTTTATCATCTTCCAGAGTTTGCCTATTTCTATTTCCCTTCCCAAAGTGTTACAAAACTTTCTCCAATATTGCCTTTTTGTGTTCCTTATAACTCTTTTTACCATGGCTTGCCTCTTTTTATATTTGATTAGATTCTGATAGTTGTGATTTCTTTTTAATATTTTGAAAGCTCTATTTCTTGTTTTAATAACAGATCACATTCTTTTGTCCACCAAGGCACTATTTTCCTCTTGTTTTTGCTACTTTTCTTTGGAATTGTATTTTGAACAGCTTCTATTATAAAGTTATACAATTGAAGATTTACATAATCTACATCCTCATATCTATTTCCTTAATTTTATTTTCACTTATTGTTTTATATTTCTCCCAATTCGCTCTACCAAAGGACCACTTACTCCCCTCCCCAGTTTCATCCCCTTGCCTACTTCAATCATGATTGGAAAATGGTCACTTCCAATATTAGTTTCTTTAATTACATACCACAAGCAGAGTCCAGCCAGTGAATCAGAAACTAGAGTAAGATCAATAGCTGTCTCGGTACCATTTCTGATGTTAGATCTTGTTCCCTCCCCATTATTTATACACACAAGATTTTTAGATTCCATTAATTTCTCTATAACTAATCCATTCCCATCAGTCTTGTGTCCCCAGATTGAATTATGGGCATTAAAATCTCCACACCACATTACTTTTTCATCCAGATAAACTCTAATCTCCTCCAATAAATTTAAAGTAAACTTTTTACAAGGATTGTAAAAATTTATTACTTTAAATCTATTTTCTTTTGACCATATTTCAATTGCTATAAATTCAATCCTGTTATGATCGGTTGTTTGAGCTCTGAATAATTTCCGAACACTGACAACGGTTTAACAGTTTTATTGTTAGAAGGTGTGTCTGGAGGTTGAGGATGGAAGTTCGGAGGCAGCAAATCTGGACACAGAGATGTGGAGTTAGG
>NW_013953251.1:163754-166697 GCF_001266775.1 Austrofundulus limnaeus
ATATTAGACTTATAGCGTTCCATTGTAAAATTAGCCTGCTGATTTTTCATCGGTTCCTGCTTATTTGCCATCTGCCTCAAGATTTTGTTTGATCTGTTCCCATGAAATATTCCTCGTTCCTAAAAAATTTTCAGCCCCCTTCACAATGATTTTTATTTTTTTCGGTTTTGTGTTTAACCTGGTCAGTGCAGTTTATGACGAAAGCAATGAACAAAATCAACTTGTCAAATTCTGTTGAGTTACTACTTGTATTATGTTGTTCCAGTTCTTGTCTCGCTGCTTGAATATTAACTACATTGTCCTGTTTTTGCTCCTGAACCTTTTTAACTGCCTCAGCATAGCTTAAGTTGTTTGTTGTTTTCACTTTTTGAATCTCCACTGCTCTCTTTCTGTACTCTCACCCTCCGTATGTCACCCTGTGTTGTCCTCCACAGTTACTGCATTCTTTTTGTTGCTGTTGCAAATACAAACATAATGTATTTCAGTTTTCTCATTAATTTTTGTCTTTTTGCATAAATTGTGGGTGAAACTTTACATCTGTCTGTGGTTCTACCGTCCACTCAAAGACTTAGTTTTCTAACTTTATTATTATCATCAGGATGGTATAAAGAAGCTGCATCACCTCCTAACAACTAAACTGGTGTGTGGAAGGGCTGCTTTTGTTTTAAACAACCATCAGTACAGTAATAACCTTCATTTGTTCAATTATCAGACCAAATACAGACCAGTTTTATTGTTCCATCAAATGCAGTTTATTTTACAGGGAAATACACATATAAACACAAAGATATATTTTTAATTTTATTTTATGTCTCTTTAAATCTTTTTTTTTGTTTGCTTTGATTTAATATTTTGCTTTTTTAAATTGTTAGATGTTCATACAGCCAACAAGAACAAATCACTAACAAGCCTGTCATCATTATGTTGATCGTACTCAATTTAAATCAATAAAACATGGCTTGAGTGTGTGAATGTTTACATTTTACAAATGTATTAATCATGGGTTTACATTATCTCTGCACTTCATCACCATGAAACGACTTCAGTAACTTTCAGTTAAAATACAGATAATTTGATTGTGTGTGTTCGGCCTAATTCAGTTATCAGAAATGTTGTCCATTGTTGTTTTGAACTTTGGGTGTATGTCATCAAGAGTTTCTAGAAAAACAGGCAGTAATGTTCCCTCTGGGCCTGAACAGGCACGTCTCTGCTCATCCTTATTTATTTATGTTTCTCTAAGTGCCGACCATAGATCACTCACACTATGTGCTTGACTTCACCCTGCTATATCAGGACACTGATGCTGCTCTGTGTACGTCTCACTCACACCATGTGAATATTCATGTGGCGTGCACAGAAGAGTCTGTGCCTCTGACCTTAATAACATCTCAATTAGGTAAGTATGTTGTAAATTACAGCAAGGCTAAATACTGCAAATACTTGAGGGCTGAGACAGAGAGTTGTGTTTGTTAGGAGTCTGTGAGGCATTCAAGGTCCCAAATCCCTGAGAGTGTGGGCTCTGAAGGGGACAGTAACAGTGTTTCCATCAAGTCTTTTGGATGCACATTTAGAAGTGTCGCATTAAAAATGCGAAAAAAAGCCAGATGGAAACAGCAAAATTCGAAAAAAAAATCCTCAATTCGCTAAAAAGTTTTTACGCTCGCTTGAGGTGGTTTTTGGATGATTCGCAAAGTAGTTAATGTAAAAAAACAGGAGATGGAAACACGTTTGCGGAATAAATTCTGACGTAGCGCATATTTACCTCACGTGACGTCCAGCTGTTTCCGCTTTCCTACCTCATCACGGATGTTAGCACTGTGTAGTTGCACGTGCCTTTCTGCTGCGTAGTTTAACATTGCATTTATTTCCCTACGTCTCCTGGCAGCGTTAAACATAGCCTGTACTAGCTGAATAGATAGAATAATTACAACTTGCCCAATAGCAAGGCATTCACGAAAAAAATTGCTCCATTGTCCCGAGATGATTATTCTCTGCTAGTCAGCAAGTTTAATTTCCTGTTTACTACCGCAAAGCTTTTCGCCGACGTCTGACATAATCACGCATTGCGTAGCCTCATCTGACATAATCACGCGTTGCGTAGCCTCGTCTGGCGTGATCACGCATTGCGTAGCCTCGTCTGACGTAATCACGCATTGCGTAGTCTCGTCTGACATAATCACGCGTTGCGTAGCCTCGTCTGACGTAATCACGCGTTACGTAGCCTCGTCTGGCGTAATCACGCGTTACGTAGCCTCGTCTGACATAATCACGCATTGCGTAGTCTTGTCTGACGTAATCACGCGTTGCGTAGCCTCGTCTGGCATAATCACGCGTTACGTAGCCTCGTCTGACGTAATCACGCATTGCGTAGCCTCGTCTGACGTAATCACACGTTGTGTAGCCTCGTTTATTTGCATCAAGTCGAGAGGGAAACTAGATGGAAACAGTCTAGATTCAAATTTTTATTTATTTAATTTTTTTGCGAATTTTGAAAAGTTCTATAAAAATTCACTCTACAACTGGATGGAAACACGATTGGTGTTTGTGTGTGTGTGTGTGTGTGTGTGTGTGTATGTGTCTTTGTTTTTCCGACATCGTGGGGCCCAGTTTTAAGGAAAACGCAACCTCGTGGGGTCCGGGTTGGGCCGCACAACTTCCGAGGCTGATTTTGGGAGTGGGGGTTGGGTTTAGGACCAAGGTGTGAATTGAGTTTAGGTTAGTTTTAGGGTCAGGTACAGTAGGTACCTGTGAGGTTAGCCTGATGGTGCGTTCACACCGAACGTGATTTCAGCGTCAGGAGCAGCAGGTTTACATACAAAGTCTATGGTGGACGCGCTTCAAGCAACGTCGGGAAGTTCTGCGGCGCCTCAAGCGCGATTAGAGCAGGGCGATTTGAACGATTTGAACGATCTGAGCGTTCGACGCGCTGAGGCTCAAATCGCT
>NW_013953251.1:167258-169176 GCF_001266775.1 Austrofundulus limnaeus
CTGAGTTGCTCTGACAGTTTTATTTAGGCCTGTTGCTGTTTTTGCATCAAAAATGCTGGAATATTAAAAAAGTAGTTTTATTTCATGTAAAAATATATTAATCTGATTAATATACAAATAAAAACAGAATATTTAGCACTAGATAAAATAAAACATGAATATTTTTATTTTTTAAGTGTTTTCTAGTTTTAAGTTAATATGTTGGTCAATTTCAAGTTTGACTTTGCCTCAGAAATAGTCATTGCTTCATTCACCTCTGTGTGAGTGTATGTGTTTTATTTATTTATTTTTAAAGTACTGATTTAAATACCGTTTAGGAACTGGTACCATTTTGAAAGTATCGATTTAGCGCCGGTATCGTAATAAACCCTTTCAATACCCAACCCTAGTCCCCTTTAAATAACTCTTTACTTTATACAGAACTGCAACAGATTTAGCCATCTTTGTTCTTAAATAATTTATGTGAAGTCTCCAGTCAACACTTCATCTATCACTTCACTGCAAAAACTGTCCATCTTACCAAGTTTTAAAATCTTATATCAGCCAAAAAGTGTTTTTGATCTTGTTTTGAGACTGATTTACTAAACAAGAACTGATTGTGTAAGAATAATCATCTTGTTTTCAGAATGTGTAAGATTATTTGTCTTGTTAGTCTGAAAATTTGACTCTAATTTAGTCAAAATTTCTGCCAGTGGAGTAAGAAAATTTTACTTGGTAAGATTCTGGAAATAAGAAATAATTGAGTCAAATCAAGTATTTCAAGAATCTTACCAAGTAAAATTTTCTTACTCCACTGGCAGAAATTTTGACTTAATTTGAGTCAAATTTTCAGACTWACAAGACAAATAATCTTACACATTCTGAAAACAAGATGATTATTCTTACACAGTCAGTTCTTGTTTAGTAAATCAGTCTCAAAACAAGATCAAAAAGACTTTTTGGCTGATATAAGGTTTTAAAACTTGGTTAGATGGACAGTTTTTGCAGTGTACACCCAAAAACTTCACCTCACTGATTTTACAAATCTCAACCCCATCGACTTTAAATGGAACATCAATAGTTTCCTTTCTATTACTAAATACCATAAAATTAGTTTTCTCTAAATTTAATGACAACTTATTAAGTCTAAACCAAGTTTGTGTTTTAACAAATTCCATTTGCGTCCTTTCCAACATCCGTTCTATATCTTTACCCAAACTATCATCTCTTTGTGTTGTTTGTAGGAACACTACTTTGTCCTTTACCATACTCCCATTTCCCAGCACTTCTCTGCCATAAGAGTACCCTGTTGCTTTGCTGCGTTGTGTGTTTGGCCACTGCATGCTCAGTGGGGAGCTGGACTGACCAGACGGGTCTAAACAAAGAGAGGAAACTTGGCAGAGGAAGCGCATCCACACAGTAACACACATAAACACACTAGTCTTAAAGCACACATTCTCTCAGTGCTTTGGCTGGATGTTTCCTCACTGATGCTGCAGACAAGCATTGACAGAATCTCCTTGCATGTTTGTCCTGCACAACACAATGACCCAGCACAGCTCAAATGTTTTCCTTTTCTGAACAAATCGAGACCTTTGAATTTTCTCTTGCAGATATGTTTTTGTGCAGTTTGCACACGTCTGTGAGTGGAAAACCGTATCCGTGCACAGATGCACAGGCTTCACGGTGGCACTGAGAAAACAATTTGCATTCATTCTGAAAAGGAAACATTCTCAATGAGGGACCAGTCCTCTACTGTCCAACGTCCCCTGGAGATTATCTTCAATCACTTCAGTGGTTAATCCATCAGGACACTGGTTTAATCTGTTGCTTTTTTAGAACTTCAGCCTCTGAATTCCTCTGTATTTCAACACCAGTGGTGTCACTGTGCCTATTTTAGGGGGGCCGGAGCCCCCCTAAAATATTTTAAAGCCCCCCT
>NW_013953251.1:169712-171091 GCF_001266775.1 Austrofundulus limnaeus
CACACACACACAAGTATATAATATACAAAAATTTTGTGCGTCTCCTGGGGGCTAAGCCCCCCTTGTCCTTAAAACCTAGTGACACCCCTGTTCAACACTATAAATGCAGAAAAGAAGTTTCAACTCAAACCTTTCCTACGCTGCCCTGCAGCATCCTCTGACCGCACACTGTCCACAACAGAGGCAAAGTGGTTTCTAACATGATAAACCTTCAGTAGTCCATTTATCATGCTGCATCATGCAACATAAGTGCAGTTATTTATTGTGTTGGGGCAAGACTACCATAATGTACACTACCCCCCCCCCCACCACACACACATACACAATCATGCTTATGGTTTTTAAGCTCTAAGGCAACACCCACAACTGACAGAACCTCACAGCCTGTTGTTTTATACAAATGTAGCTCACAACCATTACATCTGAACAGACCAGTTTCAGTTTCTCTATCAATATTATATCTGTCTTCTGTCTAATGACAGCAGATCAGCATGAGACACAAGCCACCCAGAACACTCTGGCCAGTTGACTTGCACATCTAATTTGGTTTTCAAACCATATATCTGGACTTCCACTCTCATTTTTAAATAATCTGGGGATTTAGTCAAGTTTCAGAGCACCCTGGTTTGAAGAAATTCAACCCAGAGACCACACACACAAGAGCTTGATTAGGCTTTTGTTTTTTACCAGAACAAAACTTTTCCAACATGCTGTGCTTGAACAGAAATCATGGACTTGGAACATTTTATTCACTCTATGAAATAATTTAAATAAAATTATTTAGTCATTTTGTACTTTTATATTTACTTGAATACACTGTAAAAAAAATAACTTGTAAGATTTACTAGATAAAATCCTGTAAACGATTTGCACTAACGTTTGGTAGGTAAATTTAAATGCTACAAATTCATATTGTACTGTATTTACTCATCATTATCTAGTAAAAGTTATTAAGAATATAGTTAAAGATTTGTGAATAAATCAGGCAAGTTTTACTTTAATGTGATGAAGTATATGTTACAAGATTTAATTGAGCAAATTAAGTAAAATTTACCTGATTTATTCACAAATCTTTATTTTCTTGATAACTTTTACTAGATAATGATGAGTAAATATTACATGAATTTGTAGCATTTAAATTAACTTAAACATTAGTGCAAATTGTTACGAGGATTTTTTCTAGTAAATTTTACAAGTTCTTTATAACAGTGCACATGTATCAAGCACAATATTGTATCATGACACCTCACAGCTACAGAGAGGTGTAGCTCTTGTTGTAGTTCAAGACTTCACCAGCAGGTGGCAGTTTTGAAGAACCTTTATTGGATTCTTCTTCATGAACAACACAGACAAAGTGAAACTCACAGGTCTTATTAATG
>NW_013953251.1:172535-174305 GCF_001266775.1 Austrofundulus limnaeus
ATATAATGTATTGCACAATTTACATTTTACTTTTTTGCAAAAATATATTATTAGTTGGAACTAAGTTAGAAAATAAATGTGAAGGTCAATTAAATTATAAAACATGAGATAAAGCTCTCCTTTTTTAATTTAAATGACACATTTTTAATTGAATATATTCATTGGTCCATTTATTTATTTCTGCTTTTTTTCTAGTCATGTCAGTGTCGGTCCTCCATACTGCAGAACTTGGTAATTCAATGTCTGAATCAGGTGTGTTGGAGCAGGAAAATCATAAAACCTGTAGGGCTGCGGCCCTCCAGGACCAGGATTGCCCACCCCTGCTATACACCCTATTTTTGGCTATTCCCTTCGACGCCCTGCTACATTAAGCTGAACTAACTTTTCTCACATCAACACTTCCCACCGTTGATGTGGTGTCTTTATAGCTTTGTGAACTCGATAGCTTGTGATGGGTGGTGGCGTGCTGCTGTAGGCTAGATATCTCACCAAAGGCAGAATGCCGTTTGTAGTGCTGCCCAGCAGTAAATCATGTTTCGGCAGTGTGCTGGAGATGCAGCCCCTGGCAGCTCCCAGACGGCCTTTGGCTCTGGCTCCCCTCTCTTAGCGCCACTCTCTAATTTCAGAGCGGGGACCCTGCCCACTACTGTGTCTGTACCACATTCCCACAAACCAGAGACGGACAGTCTGCCTGCATGTCTGGCTGCTTTCTCTCCATCTCGTAGTCTCTCTCTTGCTTTTTGTCTCTGCCTTTACGTCTCTCGATCAATCTTTTAACTCTCACGCTTTACTATTTTGCCGACTCGTTTTAGTGTCTCTTGGCCTCTCGTTCCCAGACTTTGCCCTTCTTCTTTGCTCTGTCACTATCTGGTTCTCTGCCTTCAGGATTACAGGTCTGCGCTCTCATTCACAGTATCTAAATCATGTAGTACCCTGCTGTTGACTCTCGTCAGCGGTGCCATTCCCAGTCTCCGACACCCACTGCAGGCCTGCTCGCTGCTTGTAAATACCCCGACTACATTTTGATTTGAATGGCTCGATTTTCACTGAAACCCTGGGAGATATTGTTGCTCGTATATTTTACTGTCTTGGCCTGTGCCCCTGCCACTTTCGGGTTTGACCCGACCATTAATACACTTCTTCATCGAGCAGTTCATTATCAGCAGGGAGGTGTGAACTTACTTAAACTGGTTACAGATGGGTCAATGTACAGTTCACGAAACAGATGCCTGTGTTTTATTAGGACCTACAGTCTGAATAATACAGCGTTAAAACCCCCTGGTGCCATTTTACGTTTGTGTGCTATTAAATCAGTTTACTGCACGGGACAATAAAACAGCTGTGAATAACCAGCCCATTGAAATTACTCCTGAGGTTTTAAGTGTAAATGTCACTTCTGGTATATGTTTATACCCCTGTCAGTATATAAAGTAAAGTATGTTTTTACTGTGTTAATGGCGTACAGTATATGGGTTTTCTGGTTATGCATCAGTGATACCTGGTATTTACTGTAAGAACCAATAAACTCGATCTGTTTTCAGATTATTTGTTTTGAGTAAACAATAAAAACTGTTGTCTAAAGACAGTTTATAGTTTTAAATATTATGTCAGTCCTTGCACTTAGAGACAACAAATATAATCCATCTTTACTGTATAAAAGATAAGTTAGTGTCCTACACTGCAAAAACTGTCCATCTTACCAAGTTTTAAAATCTTATATCAGCCAAAAAGTCTTTTTGATCTTGTTTTCAGACTGATTTACTAAACAAG
>NW_013953251.1:178390-180414 GCF_001266775.1 Austrofundulus limnaeus
GTTTTAGCTGTTGTATTTTCTGTGCAGCTCTTTTATGTTGTTTGCATTAATTTAAAACAAAACGCTTTTCAAAAAACTTGTTTCAAAATGTGATGGATGTCTTTTTTTATTAAAAGTGGATATGAAGTCATTTTCAAATAAAATCAGCTGGATTTTATTTGAAAATTTTCAAAGCAGCATTGCATTTATTCATATAATTATATATTTATTAGCCTTTATTTAACAGGTTAATTTAATTGAGATGACAGATCTCTTTAGCAAAGGTCTGCAGGTCTAACATGCATGCTTTTTGTTAAATTCCTATACACGGTACTTGACTGCATTTGTCAATCAGGTCCAACTGAGGTCAAAGAAATGCCAGCATTTTTTAGCAGAAAAAATTCTTGATGGCGTAAAATATACAAGGATTACCAAATTTTTCAGTTAAAACCTGAACAAAACTTGAATTTAGCCGAGGAACCTGTATGTTTCCTTATTGGTGCAGGGATTTAAGCCTGCCTACTGCTTAAACTCATGAAATTATTTTAACTAACTTTTACTAATACAGGCATGTTTATGATTTCATAAAGGTTCGACTGGGCCACCTGTGGTTTAACATTGGCCCTTTGGGACTTCATGGCCAGACATGTCCCTTAACTGTAGTTTGGTCCTTGGTAGTAAATTATTGAGCTGTTTGGGCCAAGTCTTTTTTCATTTGGCTTAATGGCATGAAGTATTGGCAAAGTATTTAACAAGCTTGTCTGTTTTCCATACTGATGGTTTTTTTCTTGGTAAATGATTCTTGATTTTATGAAAATTGAGGTTTTAAATACCCCTGGGCTCTGTGTTTCCATAAAAACAATTAAAACAGCACACCTTTCAGTTGTATGCAATTAGTTTTCTAGTCCACACAGGGTACAAGTCTTGCCCAATCACATATGGTACAATACATAAAGTCAGGAAGCTGCTATTGAGGCTAAGTTAGTGAATAGGAACTATTGACAATAGTTTGAACTGTGTTCATTAAAACAACAGTACTTCTCTTTGTGTCTGACATAGGTCATTATTCTGTTGTACTGCTAAGAAAGAAGCAGCTTATCCTGTCTCAGTCATACTCTACAGCACATTTTATGCCATAAACACAACTTTGGGACTGTTATCTCACTATTTACAATTAAATGACCCACATTTCTTGTTTTATGTCCAGCTGTTTAACAATCATGTTAAAGGTCACCTCCAGAAAAATGAAAACACAGCAGAAGTAGAGAAAAACATGTGCTTCGTAACAAAGAGGTCACAAACATGATAAACATTTATTTTCTTTCCAAGGAGCCGAGACAGACGAGCAGACAGATACAGATGATATTCTAGAGATCTTTACACTGCAAGTCTCCTCCTTTATACACTGAAGATGAAGAGGGAGGATAAAACAGTCTGAGCTGAAGCTGGCCTGATAAGAAGAGGAGATAAAATGTTGTCTCCCACAGGGACACGAATTAAGGAGAAGGCCAAGCTCACTGGAAAATGTCTCATTTTACGCCTTTCTTAGCACCTTTCTATCCAACCAGGACACTCAAAGCTCTTCACATACTGTGCCCTCATGTATCCATTCACACAGCACTCTGTTAGGTCTCTACAAAGTTAACATGAACAATCATCTATGGAGAGTAATCAGTGCCAATCACATTCATACACTGATGGGACACATCAGAGGCATTAGGGGTGAAGTGTCTTGCCCAAGGACACAACAACTGAGACAGCTGGACGGGGGATCAAACCAGCGACCTTCCAGTTCCAGGACGACTCTCCCAACCACGCTGCCTGCAGAGACTGGAGCAAAGTCAGTTTGATAAGGAAGAGACAAGATATTCTGCTGTGTCTCAGGCTCTCACAGTACAGACAGAAGAACTCAATTAGTAGAAGATTAACTGAATTAACAACTGCTTCAAAACCTTTATGAATAGAACGATAGATACTGTAGGTACGAGGTGCCGTTTGTAAAGTTACACAGTCAAAAATTACCACCAATATTTTGTTTTATTTAG
>NW_013953251.1:180424-181973 GCF_001266775.1 Austrofundulus limnaeus
CTTAAATATTTAGCTTGCTACCCAAATATTTAGCTTGCAACTTAAATATTTAGGTAGCTACCTAAATATTTAACTTAAATATTTAGCTAGCTACCCAAATATTTAGCTTGCAACTTAAATATGTAGGTAGCTACCTAAATATTTAACTTAAATATTTAGCTAGCTACCCAAATATTTAGCTTGCAACTTAAATATGTAGGTAGCTACCTAAATATTTAACTTAAATATTTAGCTAGCTACCTAAATATTTAGCTTGCAACTTAAATATTTAGCTGGTAACTTAAATATGTAGGTAGCTACCTAAATATTTAACTTAAATATTTAGCTAGCTACCTAAATATTTAGCTTGCAACTTAAATATTTAGCTGGTAACTTAAATATGTAGGTAGCTAGCTAAATATTTAACTTAAATATTTAGCTAACTACCTAAATATTTAGCTTGCAACTTAAATATTTAGCTAGCAAGTTAAATATTTAGGTAGCCACCTAAATATTTAACCTAAATATTTAGCTAGCTACCTAAATATTTAGCTTGGAACTTAAATATTTAGATAGCCAGCTAAAAATTAAGTTGCAAGCTAAATATTTAGGTAGCTAGCTAAATATTTAAGTTAAATATTTATGACATTTATAAATGTATGAATCATGTGGTGAAAAACTGACTTTGAAAAATAAACGTGTTATTTTTTCTTATAAAGGCTAAATAAAACAAAAATATTGGTGGTAATTTTTACTGTGTAACTTTACAAACGGCACCCCATATTTAGGATTACTGTTTCTGTTTTTTTTTTAACAGTGTCTCATATTATCCCACTAAAGGGCTCGACACACGGGAGGCGACGTCGCTCACTCTCCATTCATTTCCTATGGAGCCTGTGAGGTGAGGCAAAAATCTCTTGCCCTCCTCCAGCTAAGCGACCGGCGAAAATCGTTCATGTGAAATTTTGCGCTCGTACACGTAGACGTGCACACGCGAGCTTGTGACGCGACACATGAAAGTTGAAAAATGTTCAACTTTTGTCGCTGTCGCTTAGCATACAACCAATCAGTGAGGGTTTCATTGACTGACCAATGAGAGGAGAGTATGCTACACACTGCAATTAGCTAACACTTTCACCAAGTGATTATTAAAAAAGGAAGCTTTGTGGGAATTTATTGGCACCAGGGTGAAGTTTATGGTAAGTTTTTCCTCATAAAATTGTGTCTTGGTGTGTGTTTGTTTTTCAGTATCATTAGCATTGCAAGATTTGTTTAGTTTACACGTCCGTAATGCACACCCCCTTTTTTGTGAACCACCAATAACCTTTACAAGAGGCAGAAGAACCAATCACATTTTATGAAGACAAGTGACCAGAGAGCGCGATTCGCAACGCTGCGATCGCTATCGCGTCCCGTGTGTCGGGCTTCACCCTGGCTGTGATGACAGCCGTTAATCGCTGTAGTTTGTCGCTCCACGTGTGTTGAGCCCTTAAAGTGTATCTTACCCCACTGTGAAAAGATAACTCCGCCCCAAGGCGAAATTTGAAAAATGTATCAAAGTGGGTAGGGG
>NW_013953251.1:184498-188079 GCF_001266775.1 Austrofundulus limnaeus
CACACACACACACACACCACCAACTTTTTCAAATCTAATGAAATTGGTGTCAACTGTTAGTGCAGTAAAAAGTTTTGTTTGTGCTGCTATCATTTTAAATATATTAATAAAGCATTCCAGAGATCATCAAAGGTCTGTATGTGTGTGAAGGCAGCAAAGTTCAGCAGTTTGTCTACATCCAGGCCTTTTTCTTTGGGAAGAACCACGTTGATAATGAAGGCTCACACATTGTCCCACTGTAACTTTGTCTATTCCACCTTTTGGTATGTAGATATATTACTTGCAGCCTTATGCCTTATCCTTAATGAGCCGGTTAAATAGAATAACTGAAACCTCTCTACTTGTCTTTGTGATCTATCGTGCCAACAAACAAAGCCACTCTGTTTAACCAGTCTTTAAGGGTCAAGACATGAGCCTGCAGGTAATATTCAGCCAAATATGTTATCGTTACTAGATTAACACACCAGTGGAGGTCGCTGGGGCGCTGTTCTCTCTGATAAGATAAGAGTAGAAACTGTATTTTATTTATAAACGGGTGCCACTTGTTTAAATGTGAATCTCCAGAGGCCTCGTATAAACGGTGCGTACGCATACAAAAGTTACGTGCGCCAGGTTCTACGTCCATGTTGTGATGTATAAAAAACAACGTTGCGTGAAAGTGTGCGTATATTTACCTGCTGTGAGAATGTGCAGCAGCCACACAAAGTTTTTCAGTCGACAGTTTTAACTCACAAAGTCATGAATCTGACCTGAATCCACAGAAATATGACTTTGTTGTGTTTTCTGGATGTAAGGAGCGTCTGAACACGCTGTTAGATTTTTATTTTAGTTTGATTTTTATTGTTTAAACTCGAACGATCATGAAACTGAACCCCGGGACTGAAAATCATTTAACCTCAGACAAGAAAATAGATCAGTATAAAAATGATTAAAAGAACCTCAGTCCAGTCTGTAAACTGTTTTTATATTTTTGTCACATAGTCGAAAACCTTTTGGGTCCCGGGCCAGAAAAACCCGACACATTACGTGCGGCATAAAATAAATAAATAAAATAAAAAGGGCTGAAGAGAGGGAGAAAAATCGGATGCAAATGGTGTCTCACTGTACGGTAAGAATAATTATTTTTTCTGTTTGTAGCCTTCTGGTTGATGCTGAGTTGAGTTGTGGCCGTAGAGCAGCAGCTGTGCTTTGGGTAGATTCTCGCGCCAGGCGCGTGCACCCTCGCCAGCCGGGAAGGCCTTCATATGTGTCAACACCTTTGGACATTTACCGTCTAATGAGCCTCAAAAATCTATATTTTTTGCTAAAAATCTGAAGGCTACCACTCGTACCTGTGCGTGGCGGTCAGGTGGGGGTCTGTCCGTGGAGATGACAGCGCCTGATGTAACGCAGGAGGAAAGGAGAGCAGAAAAAGTGGATAACAGGATGCTTTTTTTGTTTGTTTTTTGTTTTGTTTTTTAACATCCGTTCAACGCCGTGTTCAACTAAATAGACAACAACTGACCAGGCTTCAACATCACATTCAGGAGATGTCTGTAAATGTCAGGAAAATCTCAGGCTTTGGTTATCCTGTGCAAATGTGCCACATAAAACAATGACAGCACTACTTATTTAGACAGTTTTCTCACTCATTCTCCATTTAATGTATAATTTTCCTGCATCTAAAAATGATTTCTGATCCCACAGAGAGGACAGTCTGAGGAGAATCTCACACACTGGACACATTTATATCTATTTTACAGATTTAAATGGAGGCGTGTCAGGGGAGGAGTCTCAGTTCCACCTTCATTGGGATGCATAAAGGAAAGGTGCGCAGGAACCTGTGTGCGCACAGTTTTATACATCTGAATATTTTGGTGCGGTGCACTTTTCTAAATTTGTCCATACGTCAACTTTTAGTGTGAAAGCTGCACAATCCTTTATGCATGAGGGCCCTGGGGTCTTGTGGTGCGGATGCTTTAGATTGATCTCCTCCCTTTTTCATCTTGCACTTCTCTCACTCACTCCTGCCTTTTATCAGTTTTATCACGTTTTTTTCCACTTTTTCCCATCTCAACTTCAGACCTTTCCTACCTCCTTGGTAGAAGCGTTTAAATGCTGTGATTGCAGTCTTTTTTCCTCATTGTCTTCTTTCTCTGTTCCCTTCCTCTCAAATTGTGTTAAAATGGGATGGGTTACATGTGCTGATCTAGATTATTGTGGGAATGCAAGGGTTAAACTGTGTGTGTATGTTTTGGTGTCCTTGGTCTTGCCCTTCTTCATCTCACCAGAATGGTATCTATAGTCCACCAACTCAGAGTCTGCTCTCAGTTCTATGGCAACACGTTGAAAACTAAAGCTGCTAGAATTTTACGGAAATTTCTACTTCGTTTTGATCAGAGAAATAAACCAAATTCTCACCCAAGGCCTAACAACAGAAAAAGGAAATTCATGTTGAAACTTTTAAATATTTCTTAGAAAAGACGTCAGCAGAATTCATTTGCTTTGCAAAAATCTAAACCTCTAAAGCATTTGGTTGACACTTTTGACGCTCTAGTTGTATGGAAGTTTTGTACAATGACACATTTTTCTCATGGCTTCCAGCACTAGTCGTGGGACTGGGAGCATAACTAGTGTGTCTCATTGTACAGTCATTTAAATGTTGGTCTTGACATTGACGTCAAAACAAATTCATTTCTGAGCGAGTGCCTTAAAAACAAGTCTTAGAGTGCTATAGGTTAAAAGAATAGGTTTAAAGCCATAAATTGTATTAAAATACTGGTGTAAACACAAAGGAATAAAACTTAGTTTTAGGTAATTTTGAAAAAGGCAGATTAGAGACATTTCAGTGAACAGACTGTTCAGGGTAGAGATGAGATAAATGGCTCTTGAAAGGAATCCGGGTCTTGAGAAGCTGTTTTTTCCCAAAAGAACTGCTCAATTTTAAACGAGTTACATCGTCACGTAGGGATATGTGTCATGTGGGCAGAACCATGTGTTTTATTAAAAGGATCCCTGATTAGTTGTAACATTAGACTTTATTTAATAAACATATATTTTAACTGTAAAATAAAGACTGTAAAAATACTGTAGGCTTAGTTTTGTACATTTTTAAAAATATATTTTAAAAACATGGATAATGATCTATCCACGTCATTATTTACCCAGAATGCACGTGGATAGGTTCTCAGTGTGAGTGAGCTATATCCACCCTGAAGGTTAATCTTGGACAATATCTGATGATCGACTCTTTTAAATGAAACCAGAGAGCGTTGACAGAGAGGAGAAGGTAGAAATGACTCAGCCTGGAACTGAAAATATGGATGGAGGACAACAGAGCTGCTTCATGGAAGAACAACCTCAGATTAGCTTGTTATTTTGTCGCTGAGCTAATACATATAAGGCAATATAGTGTTGGTGCTAAAGCTAACAGGCTAATCTGAGGTTGTTCTTCCATGAAGCAGCTCTGTTGTCCTCCATCCATATTTTCAGTTACAGGCTGAGTCATTTAGTTAAGCAAGACCTTAAAGAGCTGTTTGACCCACAACAGGAAGGAGACTGTCGGCTCAAACAATGGAAACAATTCTACAAACAGCTCATTC
>NW_013953251.1:188089-193594 GCF_001266775.1 Austrofundulus limnaeus
GAATGAGCTGTTTGTAGAATTGTTTCCATTGTTTGAGCCGACAGTCTCCTTCCTGTTGTGGGTCAAACAGCTCTTTAAGGTCTTGCTTAACTAAATGACTCAGCCTGTAACTGAAAATATGGATGGAGGACAACAGAGCTGCTTCATGGAAGAACAACCTCAGATTAGCCTGTTAGCTTTAGCACCAACACTATATTGCCTTATATGTATTAGCTCAGCGACAAAATAACAAGCTAATCTGAGGTTGTTCTTCCATGAAGCAGCTCTGTTGTCCTCCATCCATATTTTCAGTTCCAGGCTGAGTCATTTCTACCTTCTCCTCTCTGTCAACGCTCTCTGGTTTCATTTAAAAGAGTCGATCATCAGATATTGTCCAAGATTAAAGCTGGCAGTATGGTCGCTCAGCTGTCGACCGGTCGACGCGCCGTCACATGGTTGTTTGGCGTTCTTTTCGCACTGACCTTTCATAGTTCCCGAGACACACCGAGCCGAGCTGCTGGGAAACCCCTCCTGCTCCAGCATACGTCACTGCATGGGATTCCTTCCCCGGGGAGTGCAATGTGGGGGGAAAAAAGTCCGCGGCTCTTCACTCGACGTTGTTTATCCACAAACTGGTCCTGGATTAAGCTCCAAAGTTTTTATCAGTCAGATTCCACCGTGAAAAGCGCCTTCAGCACAAACAAAACTCCCACAAACTTCTGACCAATCACATCATACAGTTCGTATGTGTTCTTATGCGGAGGGGGGTGAAAAGTTCGACCCGCAGGTTGCGACAAGAAATGCCGAAATGCCGACAATGCGAACAGAAGTCACGCAATTTTTTTCATAAAACTGCAACAGTTCGGCAAAATTTCGGCAGTTTGGCAGCAGCATGCAGGAGCCGTAACCTTCAGGGTGGATATAGCTCAGCAGCAGCCTCGCACCGAGGACCTATCCACATCATTTACCCAGAATGCTTTGTGTGTAAATAAAATGGCTCCGTCCATGTTAAAATTTATTTTTTTAATTTACGAAACTAAACAGCCTACAGTATTTTACAGTCTTTATTTAACAGTTAAAATAAATATTTATCAAATAAAGTCTATTGTTACAGCTAATCGTGGATCCCTTTAAGAGGACCCCCCACTCCCACATTCCTCCTGAGCTGCTGTTCTCCATTCCATGGCTGTTTTCTGTGAAAAAAAAATTGAAGGAGAAGCAGTTGTCTCTGTGGAGGAAGAAATAAATATTTTATGAGGATGAAAAAAATAATAAAACTATGAATGCCTCTTTATTACCCACAACTCAGTTCCTATTGTTGTTGTAAGCCAAACATCAGATTTCTAGTTCAGGTTTTAGGAGATGCAGTGAACATTTGGAAGTAGAGGTTCAGACAGGTAAAAAGAAAAAGTGTTACCCCTTTAATAATTTATGGACAAACAGTAAAATCTTAGACATTTTTTTAAAATGAGCAGAGAGCTACACTCACTGGCCACTTCATAAGGAACACCTGTCCAACTGCTTTTTAAGGCAAATGTCGAATCAGCCAATCACATGGCAGCAACTCAGTGCATTTAGGCATGTGGACATGGTCAAGACGATCTGCTGCAGCTCAAACCAAGCATCAGTATGGGGAAGAAAGGTGATTTAGTGACTTTGAAAGTTGCTTGGTTGTTGGTGCCAGACGGGCTGGTCCAAGTAGTTCAGAAACTGCTGGGATTTTCACCCACAACCATCTCTAGGGTTTACAGAGAATGGTCTGAAAAAGAGAAAATATCCAGTGAGCGGCAGTTCTGTTGGCGCAAATACTGTACATTGTTGATGCCAGAAGTCAGAGGAGAATGGTCAGACTGGTTCAAGCTGACAGAACAGCAACAGTAACTCAAATGACTACTTGTTAATACCGAGGTTTGCAGAAGAGCATCTCTGAACCCACAACATGTCAAACTTTGAGGCAGATGGGCTTCAGCAGCAGAAGACCACACCGGGTGCCACTCCTTTCAGCTAAGAACAGGAAACTGAGGCTACAATTCACACAGACTCACCAAAACTTGAAAATTGAAGATTAGAAAAGCGTTGCCTGGGCTGATGAGTCGATTTCTGCTGCGACATTCGGATGGTAGGGTCAGAATTTGGCGTCAACAACATGAAAGCATGGATCCATCCTGCCTTGTATAAATGATTAACACATTCTCATGTCGGACTTGTCAACATATTGACGCTTGGGCAGGGACCGTCTGCATCCAGTTTTGACGCATCGGGTACCCCCTCGCGTCCGTCCTTGCCGCCCACGGCTTTTCCGGGTTGCGTCACTTAGGGGTCTTTGGGTTGGGGGTCTGAGGTATGATGGATCAGGATTGATGGTTAATTTGAGATTCTGGGGTCAGGGATAGGCTGTATATAGCTAATACAGGTTAAATTTAGGGTCTGGGATGGTTAGTTCTCGCGCATTCTATATATTTTCAAAAATGATTAGCATGGGGGATCAAGGTTAATGGTTAATTTTAGGGTCTGTGGTCAGGGATAGGTTGTATAAGGCTAATAGAAGTTAAATTTAGGGTCTGGGATGGTAAGTTTCGCGCAACTCCTACTCGTAAAAAATATGACGACGCGCTCGTCCTCTTCCGCCTCGTCTCGTAAAGAAAGTTGACACAGACGGCTACCTGACCAAGCGTCAATATGTTGACGCGGGGGCATGAGAATGCATTGCAACGGTAAAGGCTGGTGGTGGTGGCGCAGTGGTGTGGGGGATATTTTCCTGTCACACTTTTGGTCCATTAATACCAATTGAGCATCGTGTCAACACCCCAGCCTACCTTAGGTTTCTGACCATGTCCATCACTTAATGACCACAGTGTACCATCTTCTGACCATGTCCATCCCTTTATGACCACAGTGTACCATCTTCTGATAGCTACTTCCAGCAGGATAACGCTCCATGCCATAAGGCGTGAATCATCTCAGACTGGTTTCTTGAACACAGCAATGAGTTCATTGTACTGGAATGACTCCACAGTCACCAGATCTCAATCCAGTAGACCTTTGGGATGTGGTGGAACGAGAGGTTCTCATCATGGATGTGCAGCCAACAAATCTGCATCAACTGTGTGATGCCATCATGTCAATATGGACCAGACTCTCTGAAGAATGTTTCCAGTACCTTGTTGAATCTAAGGCTTAAGGCAGTTCTGAGGGGGTCCAACCCGGGACTAGCAAGGTGTACCTAATAAAGTGGCCATTGAGTGTAGATGAAAGAAGCCAGGGAAGGTGAGATGAGGTCACATTTATGTTTGTCAGGAAACAAGCTGCAGAGAGAAGCTGATCTGCTACAATAATCCAGTATAGATGACATGGAAGCATGAGTCACTTTTTTAAAATCTGGGGATGCCAGAAATGACTTGACCTCAGCAAGAGGGCTAATCAAGTGGGAAACAAGAAAGGATTTATTTGTCAGTTAAAAGATAATGTCTTGTTGAAAAAGAAACAAAACAATGTTTTGTTTTCAAACACCTATAACCATAGCTGTGGAAGGAGTGGTCAAGTGGGCTAAAGAGCATATTTTAAAGGTTTTTCTTTATGTTATGAACATTAAGGGTCATTAATAATTTTAAATTATGGAAGGATGTACAAAGGAGCTGTGTTTGCTTTTATTAGTATTAATATTAGTATTGAAACAAATAAGAGCATGCAAGAGCATAACCTTTGAGAATTACATTCATTCACAAATTCATTTGCTTTGATTCTAAAAAAATGTGGGTTTTAAACTTAAGGTAAATGGAATAGAATGGAATCATATGAACTCACAGCATTTGAGTCATAAAAACAAAGAAAGCAGAGAAATAAAAAGCAAACAGATGTGTTGAAATCTGTATCTGGTGTTTCTTTTAGGCAGGTCAAGAACTGTTTGTCAGTGGAGGCATTTGACAAAAGTTGTGTTTCCATTGCAAATGTGCACAAACCTTTGTTGATATTCTGTTAATGTCAAAAAACACAGTTTCGCAATTGCGGTGTTTCCATTAACTACGAAATGCTATAAAGTCATGCGTGAATACGTTTGTTCTCATGATAAGTCATTACAAACATGGCAGCGATGGATGTAAGCACATAGCATGTTGCTACCACGACACTAGCGCTCATCATCAGAGGAGACGTCGGCGTCTTTTATCGAGGCTTTCCAGAGACAAGTCCCTACTTGGGAGCGGCTACGTATGCTGTGTTTTTGGGAAATTGTAGTCGGTGAGTTTACTACTTTATACTACTTCTGTGATATTACTACTATTTCTACTTCCTGTTATTTTCTTCGTCATCGTCTTTTTCTCCAGTAGAAACAGACGGTTGTTGATCACGTGACTCCCGTGATGTGAAAAAAGTGTTTCCATTGCAGTTTTGCGAAAAACACCAATTTTGATATGGTCGAAAAACCACCTCATCCTAGCACAAAAACATTTTTATCGAAAAATGTAATTTTTTTCGAAATTCACATGTTTCCATTGAGCAAATTTATTTTCAAAATTCTAATTTGCCCATTTTCATGGTCAATGGAAACACAGCTCATGACAGATTTTGTAGACTTATCTCCAACGCTCCAACACATAGTATCTGTAGCAGGTCACAAGTCGTCATGTCATCACACACAATAAGTCCTGCTTCCTGTAGCACATCAGCGCTGAAAGTAAACACACAACTCAACAGGCAGGGGCAGAACAAACCATGTTCTTTAAACTTCAGTGTTTGTAAAAACATTTTTAGTGTCCTCGTGCCTCAGTTTTTTTCTCTGTAGAGGAAAAAAACAGGCCTCTCTTGTTTTCTTCTTCCTCTCTCTCTTTTTTTTCTTAGCTACAGTAAATCACCAAACTAGCTAGCCAAAAAGCAGTGAATTGCCTAGAAACCCAATATGGACTCCACCCTGGAGATTACACGGTCAGCTTGTTCGGCCAAAACTAGAATAACAATCTGGCCTGCTCTTACTGTCCTCTTACCAGTACGTGTGTGTTTGTGTGTGCATGGGCATCACAAAGCAGCCATTATACAGTCCTACATGGTGTTCACTGAGTCCTGACACAAAACATAATGCACTGAGTTCTGCACACTTCCAGGACTTGCTTGTGTATATAATTTATGTTTTATTTTTATGTGACAATGCTCTGAGTTTCCTCAATGATTTCTCATCAGATGTTTGACAGAAAAGTGTTTTTGGTGAAACTGAACAACGTAACTCTCTGATTCACACCTCACAACAGGGACCTACCCCAAATAAACAGTCAAACTTTTCCAAAAATTATTTTCACATTAAAGACATTTTCAATGATTTAAAGTATTTCAGTCTTTTTTTTGTTTGTTTGTTTTTTTGGATTGTGCCTTGAATTCCAGCTGATTTACAGACTATGCCTTCTAGTGTTTAACCCAGGGAAATGCATTTCTACTTGAAAAATTGAAAACCTCTCCAAAGCAAATGGAGAGGGACAAATTTGACCATGTGTTGCTTAAATGAGTTAGGAAACACTTTCAGTTTATATATATATATAT
>NW_013953251.1:194594-196572 GCF_001266775.1 Austrofundulus limnaeus
ATATATTAGACAGATAATTATTGTCAGTCAGTAATTTGTGATGAGAATAAGTTGTTGTGATAGTGCAGTTTCTTCAAATTCAGCTTTTTTAGTTTCAGCGTACATTAAATATCACTGCTGCTGCTCATGGGTCAACATGACCTCTGAGTCCTCAGTAGTCATTTTGACCTGGGGGCACCAGGATGGTTTAAAGGCAACTCTAAAAAAAAGGTGCAAGATTGTACACCCAAGGGAGAATCTAGAAATGTATTCAAGAATTCTTATACTTTCATTTGGTCTGACAATGTTGCACTGAGGCAACAATTAGAGGAGGGATATCCACCTTCTTCAGCTTTTGGCTGGAAATAAAATGTCCGAACCAGCTGAAAGAAATATTCTCTCAGGAAAATCCTACATCTGCCCCAAAAACTCTTCCTTCCATCAGTTTTTGTTCCATCATTGGTGTACATCTTCAGTCACTGTTAGTTGATGATGTTATAAAACTGATCATCAGCATGTAACATGAAGTGCCATGTAGCCAAGAACACTTTGAATATGGCTGTACCCAAATGATGGGTTCATATGGCTGTACCCAAATGATGGGTTTATTATGAACTAACAGTGAGAAGCAAACAATTTAACTCACTTTGATTAAGGTGATAGATAATTATTTCTACTTTTAGCCATTTTGGTTTCACTGGAGTGGTCCAGTGGAATAATGAAGTCCGCAATCATGAAGTCCCCTCAATAAATTAACTTATTTTCCATTCCTGGCACCAGGGTGAAACCTAAATACAGTATCTCTAATCTAGGTGAGGTGTCTGGGTGCCTTGTTAAATTTAAGAATTTTTGAAAACATTTTTCAATTAATTTTCTTCCCCTTTATCAGTCTCAATCCTAACTTTAAAGGTCACGCATTGAATATCTATTCAACAAATTTTATCTCCTGGTGTCCAGCATGGTTGGTTGAAATTGTGAAAAAGGCTATTTTGATATGGGTTTCTGAGATTATACTGCAAGTTTAGAAAGCTGGATTTAATCTGTGGCCCGTCAGGCTGTGGTGATTGAGGCTTCGCTAATTTTAGGTCTGCAGGTCTGCTTCGCCTGACTGTGGCCTACAAGTCGGGCTAAGTGGTTGATTGTTTCCAGCCACGATGGAGTTAATGAGGGGGTGGTGGTTATCATGATACACACTTACACACACTAAGATACACTAACGAACTCAAACAGATCTAGAAGCGAATGAGTGAATGTGTGTGTATGTGTGTAGTTTTTCAGCCACAGCACATTGGCTCTTTCAGCAGACCACAGGGTCATTCTTCTAGCCTCTTATTAGTGGTCTCCTCTGCTGCACACACACACACACACACACACACACACACACACACACACACACACACACACACACACACACACCTTAATGTAAATCTGCTCATCCATTTCACAGTATGGTGTTCAATGCATGCTATGCTAGGAGTCTTAAATGAAAACCACATGCAGCACAGTCAGTGCTGATCTGCTGAATCTCTGTTAAAAGGCAAACTGAGTCATCCCTGTGTTGGATATGCAATCTCACATGTGACATTGTTGCCTCACATTTTGTGACTGGCATCAAGGAGAACAGCTGACAAACTCCAGTCACACCAGTGCAGACACAAACACAATAGTCTGGTAACAGAGGGGTTTTGGGGAAGTGTCTTCTACTGAATGACTCATATTAGCTCCCAAGTTGTCCCCCTGTCTTTACTTTACTGAGAAGCACTGAGAAAACAACTTCTCACATTTAAATTTCACTTTGGAAGATCTCCATCTTCAGTTTATTACGTCTAATCCAATTACCGTGTTTATTTGTGTATAATATGATCTCATGCATAATACGACCCCCTCCCCTTTTTTTGAGCTTAAAAAGCATAAAAAATGTAATCCTCAAACAACCTCCAATTTCATACAGACTTCAAGATATTTCAGCCTTTGCAGTCTTTATACATATCAGTAAAAT
>NW_013953251.1:197572-199709 GCF_001266775.1 Austrofundulus limnaeus
GATTTGGACCATCTTGTGGGGGAAAAGCAGATTACTTCCTACTCGTGAGCGCCCCCTCTGGTGGGGAAACTTTTTTCAGGGATACAAACTTTTTCAGAACACCGGTAGACGGCAGCCATTACAGATGAACATGTGTTTATTGTTGTTCCAGGAGCGGCTCGGTCACACATTAATTTGTGTGTTCGCTATCATTACTGAGCTGCAGGACTGATTTTCCCCCTTTTTTTCACATCATGTTGCCTGCCTGGATCTGTTATTATCTCGCTCTGAAGCACGAAGGAGTGTCAGAGGTGAGCTCGTTTCAAATGATTTTTACGACGCGTCTCATTTCCAGACTCAGGCATTTTGTGAATGAAGCCAATATTTCAGTTAAAATACATTGTAAAAATATTTACCCGAGTATAGTACTACCCCCCAACCTTATAGATGATTTTATGGATTAAATTGTACGTATTATACTTGAATAAATATGGTCATTTCCTTTTATTATTTATTTATAATTAAGCTGGACTTGTATTGTATTATGATAACTTACATGTCCCTTAATAAATCACATCAGTTTTTACTAAAACCAAACTCAGTGGAGAAGAGGTCCTCAGCCTGTAAAAACTAGAGGACATTGCATTTATATGTTTTTGACATGTTTGTTAATTGAACATCTCAGTAAATTTTTCAATGTTGCAAGCATTTTATTTTATTTTATTTCTTAATGCATCTGTTTCTCTTTTACTTCCTCTAACAGAAGCAACTGAACTTCTCAAAGTCATTTTGCTTCTCAGTCTTTAAGAATTGAGAAGTTTTCTGGATGTAGAGTCCCAGTCATCCATGTCCTCGATGACTTTCCTTTACCTTCCTTTTATACTGGCTGAATGTTTAACTAAGGCCTTTGATCAGACAGTGTTTGTATCATCTTTGAGCACAACCAGTAAATACTGTAATCATCTGTTCTAAAGTGCCCGTCCAACAGGTTACACATTAAACAGCCACATAAATTCACATTGTCTGACATGAGCAACTTTTGATTCAGATAATCCACTTGTTTGTTAAAGTGTCTGTAATACAAAATTTTATAATAAATATGAGTGCGTTTTTTTGAAAAGATAATATTGACAACATATTGCTAAGAAAAATTCACACCACTGAAATTAACAGTTGTTGAGATATTTGCTTTTTTATCACTTCAGTAGAAAAAAGAACTTAATTTGATATATTTGCATGTAAAATAACAGGAAATGATGTTAAAGGGGAATATCTGCATATGAACAGAGCATTGCTACAACGGCTAACATCACAGACTGTGGAGAAGAATCTGATGTTTCTTTAGATTATTTTGAGTCTCGATCAGAGAGATGAAGACAACAACAACAACAACAAAAAAGACCATAAAGTTCTCTTTTGTGAAGAGATCCCCTTTGATGTCACTTCCTGTTTCATTTTGACTGAATCACATTCAAAAGAAAATAGGCCGGTTATCTGACAAAATGAAAAAAAAGTGTTATGTCAAGATGTTTGATATTTTGTATTTGAAGGACATGCATGTCACAGGCACTTTAATAATAGTTAAAACTTTAAATTTTCCTCTAATATTATAAATTTTGGAATTTCAGGTTATGTAGTAAAAATAATTAAACAATTGTAAATTCACTCCTTGGCTGTATTAGATCTAAAGTCAAGGTTAGTGAAACTCGGATTTATTATCATTATTATTATTATTATTATTACTACATTTAATCACCAGTTATAATGTTAAGTAAGCACAGTTGGTTGGTGGGTACACATTTGGTTTAGCACAGTGGCTACTTTTTGTGTTGGTGGTGGTGGGCTTCTTTTATCTGTTCTTTTTCTGTTCTATTCTGTTTTTTTTTTTGTTTGTTTGTTTTTTCATCTCTATACTATCACATTATTTTTTCTCTTATTTCTTTATTTCTAAAACAACAGTTACTTGTACACAAGCGCACAAACCCACACATGCTCATATTCCATACATCCAAATACTTAATAATAAAACATATGCTTCATTTAACTTCAAACACATCACATACATTTTTTTATATATCTTACATGCTACATAGGTATTCTCAAAATCTTGACTAATCATCACTCACTGTCAATGACTGTCTCTGAGTGTCCCTACTGT
>NW_013953252.1:0-6229 GCF_001266775.1 Austrofundulus limnaeus
GTGTGTGTGTGTGTGTGTGTGTGTGTGTGTGTGTGTGTGTGTGTGTGTGTGTGTGTTTGGAAACAGTTGCCCTGTTCTGAATCAATCACTCCCCCGTCTGGCAGTGCAGTGACATTACAGCCCAGCTCTGAAGGTGCAGTGTGATGAAGGTCACCTCCAGATCAAAGTTCATGTTACTGCAGCCATGTCTCTGCCATGACGAGATATGTTAGGACAATGCTGCTTTCCATTTTCGTCCAGGAGGACCTGACTACAACTGTTGCTCTTATCACTCACTGTCAGAAGGTGTGTGACACTGTGTGTTTGTGTCTTTTAGTGAAATGTCCCACGAATCCCTGACCAAGTTTTAACGAAGCTTGCAGAAAGTAATCACTGGATGTGTCTCTACAGCTCACTACAGCCAACTGACCTGACAAAATACAAAAATGGCTGAAATTCAGTTAGTTTTACAGATATTGAGCTATGATCTGGTGTGATCGTTTCAAAGAGAAATTCACAAAGATTGTAAATGTCTTGAACTTATGTGGAGCTTTATCAAGTCCCTGTGGACTCCAAAGCACTTTACGCTTCAACCATTCACACATTCACACACTGATGATGGTAAGCTACACTGTAGCCACAGCTGCCCTGGGGCACACTGACAGGGGCGGGGCTGCCATGCACCGGCACCACTGGACCCTCTGACCACTCAAGAAAACCAATGGGAAATAATTTTTTGCAGAAAATGTCGCTCTTGACTTCTGTACTTCAACAATAGGCATTTTTTTCTTCTGTTGGAGTTTAACATAAGATGTACAGTCTGAATCAAAAATTTTAAGTATTTCATTTACTAACTTTCACATTTTTTCAAAACTCTTATTTTAAGTTAATTAATATAATTTAATTTTGATAACTTAGACCTGTAGTAATAGCAGTGATAACTCGAGAAAATGTACTGTAGTACTTGTATTGACAGCAGATGGTAGAAGAACTCTTTCAATGTGCTGATGAGAGCAGCTTGATGAACACTACTACACTTTAATGTGAAGAGCTGACTGCTCCTGACTAATCTGCAGCCTTTGACTAGTTTTTTATTTTTGCACACACTGGCTGGGTTCAACATTTTGAACCAGGTGTTGTTTTCTGCAGTTTGGTGCATTTTAATATGTTGTTTATTGGTTTGAGTAAGTAGAATAGATTTTGGAATTAATATTTTAGCAGTGTCTCATTTTTTTCTTAAAATCCAAATGTCCATCTTTATTTTAAAGGAATACATTGAACAAAACCTTTAAAAGGAACAAGCTTTCTCAAGTTTAAAGGCACTAAATACCTCTTCTAAATATTAATGATTTGCTTGTTGCTGTGCTCTTCTGAACAAAACAGGTCATTAAAGCTAAAACTGGAAATAAAACGACTAAAAAAACAACAAAAAAATTACATTCTGTAACATTATCCCAAACCATTTCTTTGTTTGCTTTTTTATGCTATATTAGTTTCAATAAAGATTTATCTCTTTTGGTCAATACATCTACAAAATCATCAGGATGACTTAGCTGCCCCTCTGGACTCTACACCCCCAAAATGCTCAGTGGTTCAACAGTGAAATAAAGTCACCTTAAGCTGTACTTTGTATCTGCTCTCAGTCACATGACACTTGAAACGTAAGTCACATAAACTTAAACATGTTGTTTAAAACAAATTGCATGAATAAAACAAGCATTTGTTTGATATACTATATATAACCAGTTAATATTTGATTCATGTTTTTGGTCTAACAGGGCCCTTGTTGGTGCCCTGATTGGGTCATCATTTTGTTATGGTATAGCCTATCTCTTAATTGTATGATGTCATAAATATGAGATGCTATCTTGTATTGGTTGGATACTTATTCATCCCATATATGACATACTAAGTGATAATTATGTGATAGTCTGAGATAAAGTCATTATCATGAGACATAGGCTGTGTCCAAAACGGCAGGCCGGGTCCTCCGAAGGTCGAATTTATCGACCGCATATGTCACAGCACCGCGACGAAGGACGTCCAAAACCGAAGACTCCTCCGATGCGGCCGACAAATACGTCCTTCCTTTGGCCCGAATCGAAGGACTGGTCCGATGGATTCTTCCCGGCCCAGCATATTCCTTAATGCATTGTGGCCCGACCGGAGATTTTTTTATGCTAGTAATGGCGGACAAAGCGAGAGAAAAGAATACATTTTAAATAAAAATATGGTGATATAAAAATTAAAAATTGAGCTGTTGCAATTCTAATACTTTTATCATTTGTATGGACATGTTTTTAAATATTATTTGTTTGTCATAAAAACGCGAAATAAACATGAACCTACAGCGGGTCAATTAGTTCTTCAAATGATACTTTTAAGTTAATTTTATAGTTTTGTGATATTAATAATGCTAATGTATTGATATTTTTCTAATTTTGATTTAAGTTTGCTTGTTTAGCGTCATCACAGTTGCTAGGTGACATCACGTACGCCGGGGTAAGGAGGGGAGGCTAGACCGTCCAAATTCACAGCCTCTTTTTTTCCGGTCTTCCCGGTCTACCAAGGACCCGGCCCGCCGAGACTGGGGAGTCTGGGTCCTCCAGAGGACCCGGCCTGTCGTTTTGGACACAGCCATTATCTTAGCAGTGGCTAGCAGCGGCCTTTGTTGATGTCCGTCACAGGATGATGACATCATCCTGGTTATCCGACGCAAACTTCTGCTAACGCTCCTAACACTACTAAAAATAATAATTCAAGATGTGTTCATTAAAACAAGATGGTGGTCCCTGTGGTCCAGCAGGTTGAAGTGCAGCTCAAGCCGGATTCACACCGGGTGCATTTTGAACAGCCGGAGCAGCCATGCAAGGTCTATGGTGGACGCGCATCTAGGAGCAGCACGGCATGTTTAGGCCATTAGCGTGGCGTGCAAGGTAGCGTTAGGTGCAGTTGAGCGTTTTCTGTGCGTGCAGCGCGTCCAAAGCAGCCGAAGCTCGAGTTCAAAAAATTAAACTTTTGCTGCTCAACGCAAGTAGAGGTCTCTGCGGACGAGTGGGCGTGTCAGAAGGAAAGGTGATTCTAAAGCGACACACCTGATCAAAACATGAGCCGCGCGCTAACAGCAAAGGCTGCGTTCCGTTCCAAAACACCTAAATGTGAACTTCAATATTTAACTTCAGCGTTAAAGGTTTAACTTTTACTTCTAGATTTAAACATTTAGATTTAGGATTTAATTTTCAAATATATGTTTTAGCTTTTAAAACATTTAGCAAAAATTAGCTAAATGTAAGAAGAGTGAGATAAATAACAACATGTAACATATTAGTGGAAAATTTTTAACACTCAAAAAGTGAGCTAAATAATGAAAAATGTGTTGGTGAATTTTTTTTAACATATAATTTACATTTGGCGCCCCATTCAGCAGGTGTATATCTTTGACTATACACTTAAAGTGTATTAAGTATATTTGAAGTTGTTCCATTTTAGTATTTAAAAGTATATTTAATACACTTAAAATTGTGCTTTTGTACAACTCAAATACAACTAAAGTATATTTAGTTTTAAATTAGTTGTTCCAAAATAGCACTCTTTCAGTATGCCAATGATTAGCGTGGCTCCAAGTATACTAAAGTATATTTAGATTTAGTATACTTAGTATAATATTTTTTCACCTGGGTGTTTTACTTCATACTAAGGTGCTGCAAATGGAGTATTAGGCTACCAGCTTACTGAAGGCTGAATTAAATAATGGATTACTCAACAGTCCCCTGTTTAATGAAGCCTTCAGTATACAGGTAGTATAACACTTTTGCAGTACCTTAGAATGAAGTAAATAATGTACAAAGTAGCATAGACTAGTACATCTTCAGAAAAGTACTAGATTTATATTTGCAATGTTTTTTGAAATGTGCATTAAAAATGCACACTTTTACAAATACATACAAAGTATATTCAAAAAGATATAAAGTATAGTTTACATAATATATTTAAATTAAATGTAAAGTGTATTTAGTAAAATATATTTTTAACAAAATATCTGAAGTATGGTTTTTGAAATATTCTTTTTTTACATTTTGAATATAATCCTAAAAAGTACGTTATATTGATAATATATTAAAAATATATTTCTGTAAAATGCAGTCTATTTAAAATATGCTTTAGTATTTTTTTTCGCCTGGGCACACTGACTTTAAATCTTCACAATCGATTTTGATAATATATTATCAAAATGGATGGACTGCTGAAGACTTTTCAGAGTGGCAGACATGGACTTCCAAAGAGATCTACATACTGGTCTGAAACAATAATGTGTTTTGTCAGACATGGACTTCCATAGGGATCTACATACTGGTCTCMAACAATAATGTGTTTTGTCAGACATGGACTTCCAWAGAGATCTACATACTGGTCTGAAACAATAATGTGTTTTGTCTGTGGGTAGAGCTGTTCACTTAATTCGGAGTCACTACAGCTGCCTGTCCTCCAGTTCCACTCGAGGACGTGTTGTGAAGCTGGGTGAACTGAGAACTCAGATTCGTGAGTCCTGATTCAGTTTAAGGATTCGAATCATTACAAACCCTGAGTGAGTCAATTCCCGACCAGCTCTGTTTCTGGTAGTTTTATCTGATGGAGAATGCATGTTGTTTTGACTGTGGGGAGTTTAATTCTGCATGATTATTTGAGAAACACTGATGCAGATGTTGAGCAGGTTAAGTCTGGTGGAGACACAGACATGTCGACATGGCGCTTGGCTCGACATCAGCTCCCAGCAGGGCTCCTGAGGGAGGTGTGGGATGGCTTTTAGGTCAACTTCCTGGTATCACTGCTGCCTTTCACTGACAGGAAAGGAAGGGGAATTAACGCCACTCCCATAGCGGACTGAGGGGAACTGAATCCTACCAGAAAAATAAAACCGTAATAAAATAAAGAGAAAGAGAGAGTGACAGCTTGTTTCATGGTTTAGTTTAACGTCAGTCCTGATCTGAACGTGAGCAGGCTCGGCTCGGCTCGGCTCGGCGCGGTGCTGACGCAGCAGCAGTCGGTCAGTGTGGGACAAACCGCTGGAGACGCGGAGCTGAGGAGGGTGGGAGGGTCGGCACCGACTCACTGTGTGCCTGAACATTTGTTAGACAGCAGGCGGACACACACACAGACCTTCACCGCTTAGAGAGGTCCTGCTTTCATCTCGACTCTTTCCAGGTATGTGTGAACAACTGTTTTTATTTTTTAATTTTTTTCCCCAGCACGCGCCTTAAACTGTACCTGGCACGAGTACAAGAGTGCTGTATGTTGTATAGCGCTCTGCAGGCCACCGTCTGGACTGTTTTTGTACAGGTTTGTGTCATTGCAGCCTGTCTGAGTGTCCTTATGAGTGCCATATGGAAAAACCGTGCAGTGTGAGTGAGTTACAGGTTTGTAGCAGTCTGTAAACCTCTGGACTGGTTACCTGACTGGGACTGTGTCCCCTGAAGGTTGAGGGTTTGCTTTTTATAGAATCCTGCTGGACACAGACTGACTCTTAACTAAATAACACGGCACACCTTAGTACAAAGGTGCTGAAATGTTACAGGTTCTGTGAGCATTGCAAGATCCTGAACTAGACGTCTGTTATTTCTGAAAAACTTCAGTCAAGTTCAGTAAAACATCCACACATATCTGCTGTTGTGACTTTAACAACCCTGGATCAAGTTCTTTAGACCTGAGGGACACTCCACAAACTCTGAGTGAGTGAGTGAGTGAGTGAGTGAGTGAGTGAGTGAGTGAGGAGTGAGTGAGTGAGTGAGGAGTGAGTGAGGAGTGAGTGAGTGAGGAGTGAGTGAGTGAGTGAGTGAGTGAGTGAGTGAGTGAGTGAGTGAGTGAGTGTGTGAGTGAGGAGTGAGTGAGTGAGTGAGTGAGGAGTGAGTGAGTGTGTGAGTGAGGAGTGAGTGAGTGAGTGAGTGAGTGAGGAGTGAGTGAGTGAGTGAGTGAGTGAGTGAGTGAGTGAGTGAGTGAGTGAGTGAGTGAGTGAATGAGGAGTGAGTGAGTGAGTGAGGAGTGAGTAAGTGAGTGAGTGAGTGAGTGAGTGAGTGAGTGAGTGAGTGAGGAGTGAGTGAGTGAGTGAGTGAGTGAGGAGTGAGTGAGTGAGGAGTGAGTGAGTGAGTGAATGAGGAGTGAGTGAGTGAGTGAGGAGTGAGTAAGTGAGTGAGTGAGTGAGTGAGTGAGTGAGTGAGTGAGTGAGGAGTGAGTGAGTGAGTGAGTGAGTGAGGAG
>NW_013953252.1:7649-9832 GCF_001266775.1 Austrofundulus limnaeus
AGTAAGTAAGTAAGTAAGTAAGTAAGTAAGTAAGTAAGTAAGTAAGTAAGTAAGTGAGTTAGTAGGTAAGTAAGTGAGTAAGTAAGTAAGTAGGTAAGTGAGTAAGTGAGTGAGTGAGTAAGTGAGTGAGTAAGTAAGTAAGTGAGTGAGAAAGTAAGTAAGTAAGTGAGTAAGTAGGTAAGTAAGTAGGTAAGTAAGTGAGTGAGTAATTAGGTAAGTAAGTAAGTGAGTTAGTAGGTAAGTAAGTGAGTAAGTAAGTAAGTAGGTAAGTAAGTAAGTGAGTAAGTGAGTGAGTGAGTAAGTAGGTAAGTAAGTGAGTGAGAAAGTAGGTAAGTAAGTGAGTAAGTAGGTAAGTAAGTAGGTAAGTAAGTGAGTGAGAAAGTAGGTAAGTAAGTGAGTAAGTAGGTAAGTAAGTAGGTAAGTAAGTAAGTGAGTAATTAGGTAAGTAAGTGAGTAAGTAAGTAAGTAGGTAAGTAAGTAAGTGAGTAAGTAAGTAAGTGAGTAAGTAAGTGAGTGAGTAAGTGAGTGAGAAAGTAGGTAAGTAAGTAAGTAAGTAAGTAAGTAAGTAAGTAAGTAAGTAAGTAAGTAAGTAAGTAAGTAAGTAAGTAGGTAAATAAGTAAGTGAGTAAGTAAGTGAGTGAGTAAGTAAGTAAGTGAACGAGTAAATGAGTAAATAAGTGAGTAACTAAGTAAGTAGATAAGTGAGTGAGTAAGTGAATAAGTAAATAATTAAGTAAGTATGAGATTGATTAAGTAAATGAGTGTGTAAATAATTAAGAAATTAAGTGAGTGAGTGAGTGAGTGAGTGAGTGAGTGAGGAAATAATTGAATAAGTACGTAAGTGAGTGAGTAAGTATGTGAGTGATTAAGTAAGTAAGTAAGTAAGTAAGTAAGTAAGTAAGTAAGTAAGTAAGTAAGTAAGTAAGTAATGAAGTAAGTAAATGAGTAAGTAAGTAAGTAAATAAGTAAGTAAGTAAATGAGTAAGTAAATAAGTGAGTAACTAAGTAAGTAGATAAGTGAGTGAGTTAGTGTCTGAATAAGTACTCAATTTAAAGGAAACCTGCAGTTTAGAAAGGTAAGTGAAACTGTAAGTCTGTCACCATTGTAACAGAACCTGTGAGGAAACCTGCTTTCTGGTGGGTAGTCTAAACTGATCACATCCCAAAATTTACTGAGTTAATTTTTATTGATTCTGACTGATATCAAAGCAGATTGACTAATCACAAGAGAGATTGATAGGTGTTTACTATGTAAAAATCAAACTGATTTAAAACATCTAGCCAGAGGCAGGTAGGACATTGAACTTTATTATTCTTTACAAGTGTATAAATCAAAGGATAATTTAAGAACGAACTGTTCAGATCAAACCTGTCATCACCAAAAATTGTTCAGAATTCTAAATTTGAATACATCTAGAGTTTACAGGAAGTTTTGTCTGATCAGGTGAGTTTTTACCTCATTTTTTGTATGTTTTGGGTTATTTAGGCAATTTTTGTTATCACAGTCTGTTCATTTGTATAGTATTTGACTTTTCCTTTAAATGCGGAAGAAATAAACAGAAAAAATTTTTGTGATAAAAGAGCTAAAGAGCTTAGCTGAGCTGTGACATTATCATGTTCTAGCTGCACTGCATCTTTGCACACCTGTATGTATTTAGCATACCTGGTGTTCAGAATTGGCCTAAGTCTTGTTTTTCCTCTGATTGCTATGGTGAATTGAAGTTTTGGAGCTCCATTGTTGACAGCTTATTATTTTGCTTGTATGCTTATAACCCAAGGTTAGGATATTCTGTTATGATTAACCAACTGTAATCAGCCAATCTGTAACCCAAAACTTTAAGTATTAAATGCTATATTATTGTCATCATTGTATGTTCCCAAACCATGATGAAATCTGTGCTCTGCTTTGAAACCACCACACATGAGATACACCTGAGTGGAGCAGTGGCCAGATATAAGCACCCAGGGAGTAATTAGAGAAAGGGTTTTGCTCAAGGACACCATACAGGTGCTGGTCATAAAATTAGAATATCATGAAAAAGTAGATTTACTTCAGTAATTCCATTTAAAAAGTGAAACTTGTGTATTATATTCATACATTACATACAAACTCATATATTTCAAATGTTTATTTTGTTTAATTTTGATGATTACAAATGACAACAAATGAAAATCTCAAATTC
>NW_013953252.1:11048-14182 GCF_001266775.1 Austrofundulus limnaeus
CATTTGAAATATATGAGTTTGTATGTAATGTATGAATATAATATACAAGTTTCACTTTTTAAATGGAATTACTGAAATAAATCTACTTTTTCATGATATTCTAATTTTATGACCAGCACCTGTATGTGGGCATGGCGGGGAATCAAACCTGTGACTTTCTGGTTTCAGGTTGGCTGCCGTACCGCTCAATACTCGATACTCAGTCGCCCAGCTCAGAGTAGATCTGACTCAGTCTGTAAACGTCCTTGCTGATATAGACTTGAGTAGAAGATTTATCAGCAGCTCAGCAGGCTTCAGGTGTTTAGACACAAACTTTACTGTCCAAATGTGCCTGTAGTTGATGAGCCAACAGGAAAACTTGTTGATATGTGTTTGGTTTGAAAGCATGGGAAGGTAAATAGATGAATCACCTGGCTTAGTTCAACCTGTTTATACCAAAAGCTCCAACAAGATGATAGATGGGACCTAGTATGTGACATAGTCATGCTAAAAAAATATAAATAACACACATAAAAGAATTAATTTACAGACATTGTTTCTGCTTAGTTTCATTCACTTTATTTTTCCCCTTAAAGACATTAAACATTAGGGTTTACAAACCTTCACCATGTTGACTGAAGCAGACTTACTAAAAGAAAGACAAATAAAATCCTGCTGAATTTAAGAAGGATGAACATGTAGAATGAAACTAAAAAGAGAAGTTTGTAAAAAAAGAAGAGCATGTGGGAGGTTGCTGTCAGGGGTCAATCTGGGGAGAACAGCTGACCTACTAATTGAAGGTAACCTGAAGGGCAGGACCTCCCATTGTTCAGGCCTCCCTGCAGCTGCCCTGGAGTTACATCGTTATTACTCTGCTCCGAGTTTAACATAAGCTCCTTTCAATGACAGCTTAACATTGAAGATTTGCAGCACTGACACCAATGCTTCAGTCGGGTACTTTAAAATGTTAAGAGCATCTTTGGCTCATTAGAGAAACTGCGTCGTGCAGTCTGCACCAGCATGCAGGCAAAGACAAAACACACATCAGTGAGCAGCCTCTGTGTGCTAACATTCATTCAGCTGCAGTTTCTGCTGGATGCTTCAGTTTCAGACAGTTTGTTAACCGAAGCGCTCTGTTTCTGGGGCTGTACTGTTGAATAAGTGGGGTTTTATGTGATATTTGTATTTCAGCTTGTATTTTCACATGCATCTGCACTTTTACTTATGTTGTTAAGCACACACAATACAGGGGTTAGTTCAGTAATTGCCCGTTTATTTTAGAAGATTAAAATAATCATAGATAAACAAAGGCCTGTGATACCTTGCCTTTGTTCTCACTACACTTATGAAAGTTTTAGGTTGCTGTATAAAAACATAAGATAACTGACTGGTCCTGACTTGTTGATGATTCTTTATCTGATCAAATACCATTTTTTGACAATGGCATAATAAACCTCTTCATAGCGAGTTCATTTTTTGCATATCAACTTATTTTTTTTTATTAAGCACAACAAGGATGTTCATACCTGTCCTTTAAGTTTTTAGTTTAGCTGATTACAGTTAATAGCACTAACTACAGGTCTGAACGGCCTCAATGCGCAGTGAAAACAAAAACTAGATACCACATAGCTGTAGCATCTATGACCCGCGCACATACACAAAACACCAACACAGCTGAACTCACATACGTGTTGTGGCTGTTTAACATGTGAGACTTTAAATTGGTCATTAAAATAAAATATTTTGTTGATGGAAAGCATAAAAACAGATCTGTTCTTGGTTGTCTATTTGAGTAGAGTGATGATGAAACAAACCACACTCACATGCATGATGTCATGTAGTAATCTCTCCAGGCAACCCAATCTCACTTCCAACTCATCACATATTGACTTAGGGATGCACGATAACTTATTTTAAGAACTGATACCGATAACCGATAACTTTCTCCTTCTAACGGCCGATAACCGATAACATGCTAGGAGGTAAGACTAGACCAAAATGGGTAAGATCATAACATAAATAAACAAGTCCAAAAAAGACACTAAATTATGTTAATTGAAATAAACTCTTAGCAAACAAACATTTCTTAAAGAATATCAAACAAAACAATTTCTCAAATGGCCATCTTTTGAAATAAGGCACATTAATTATAAAAAAACCCTTTACCTCTGATCTCAGATTCAAACAAAAGATAAAAAGTCATTCCACAAGTTCAAAACAGATAATGCACTAACACAAGTCAGATTCAAAGTATTTGTTTTTATTATTATTAATATATGATTGGTTTTGACGCGTCAGGTACCCCCCTCGCATCAGTTATTGATGAGAAGGAGTGAAATCTGTTGTCATAATTTCAGAAAGTGTAGAAAATGCACAAATTCAACCATCCCAAAGCCTAAAATTACCTTTATTCACTCTGGACATCCTGTCCCTGATCGTAGTACCTAAAATTAACCATCAACCCTGATCACTAAAATTAACTATTTTTAGAAAGTGTAGGAAATTCACGTCAACTACGTGTCCCAAACCCCAAAATTACCTAATATTCGCCCTAGACATCCTATCCCTGAACCCAGTACCTAAAATTAGACATGATCCCTGAACCCGAATATTAACCAGTGACCCCAACTCAAAGACCCCTATATTTTGCATCTCGACATGTCAAAATAAGACACAGAGGAAACCTTGAAAAAGCGTCAGTATGTGACGAGTTGAGAGTGAGAATGTGTTACTCCAGGATATTATTGATGCTTTACAAATATAGAAATGATCCACAGAGACAGTTATAATTTTAAATGTAATAATTTAGACCAACAATATAAATTGTCCATCCGGCCGGCTTATCCGCTATCGGGTGCGGGGGCAGCAGGAGACCCCGCTCTCCCCAGTGACACCTTCCAGCTCGTCCTGGGGGTCTCTGAGACGTTCCCAGACCAGAGGGGATACATAATCCCTCCAGTGAGTCCTGGACTTTCTCCAAAGTGTCAGAAATATTTTGAAAACATTTTAAAATGCTTATTTCAAACCCGCATCTGAGACCACCTGCGACCACGCAGCGCACACGGGGGGGGGGGTACGTTGCGCAGCGCTGTGTCTTCTCAATAAATGAAAATGATTCAACACTGTTGTTTATACTTTTAGCAGCTCTTTTTATC
>NW_013953252.1:14359-16900 GCF_001266775.1 Austrofundulus limnaeus
AGATTGTAGTGTGAAGAGCTTTGAGTGTCCTGGTTGGGTAGAAAGTCGCTATATAAGTACAGTCCATTTACCATTTAGTATTGGCCTTTGGAGGGCGGGGCTTTTGAACACAGAATGATGATAAGACAGCAGAAATATTATTAGTATTTATTAAAAGAGTGAGTAGCTTTTTTTTAAAAAAAAAATACAGAACATGAAAAAGTCTGCAATTTAATTTGCTTTAATTAAATCTCATAAATCTCTCATTTAAATAACTAAAATGTCTAGTCATAAAACCAATTTCAGAAACCTGAAACATAATTGTGGTGAAGCTGATTAAGTGTAAATTTGTGCGGTGGGGTGGATTTTATAAGGAGGGCGGCACAGATCCATTGAACTCAATGGAGCTGTGCTGGTTTAGCTGTGTTTAAACTTAAATAAATTTGGAAAAACAGCATCAAATTCCACTGCGAGGACCACAAAACATTATGCTACAATGCTCAAACAGTGACTCAGGATACAGCCATCATCCCTGCATGGAAGGAGGATTTTTTGCCCACTTTTCCCAAGCTAAGATGCTAACTGCTGGATTTAAGCGATGTGACGAGCTGAACTTGACTGGAAAAAAGTACAACTATGAACTTAATGTTTGCCCCAAACATTTTATTGTTGGTAAAAGACCAACATAAGATCACCCTGATCCTATCCCTTCACTCTCTGTCGATTAACAGGAACAGGGTTTCCCCTGGTGTATTATTAGGCTGTCAGGCCACCAGGCTTTACATGCCTCCCTGCCAGGCTAAATGTAGTTTGTTTCACCAACGCCGCCCTCAGAGCATGTGCTAAAAATAGCACTTATTGAGCAGCAAAGCTAACTTAATGTCCCCCAGCATGCAACAAATGATCTTTAAATCTTTAAACTCTTCAGAGTTTAACAAAATGTCCAAAAAAGGCAACAAGAGGTGCTGGAAAAACACAGAGCTAGAGGTTTTACAAAGATAATCAGTACAAAGATGTGATTTATAGGTTTTATATTTATTAGTATTAATAGAGCCTATCTTAGCTGCCTTTGGGTGAAAGCAGGGGACACCTGGATAGGCCTCTAGTCCATCAGGGACACAGACAGAGAGACAAACAACTATCCACATTCACACCCGAGTCACACAGAAGAGCTCCAAAACAGATTCAAACTGAAAACTGGACTCAGTTCAAATTACTTTTTATTAATTAGAATAATATATCCTATCTGCCATAATAAGGCAACTCAACGTGCATTACAAAATAAAAACAAGCATTAAAGAAATTTAAAAATTTTTTTATTATTATTATTATTGAAAATTATGCAAATAATTATCTGTAACATAAATATAGAAAGATATAATCTGGGAGTCAAATATTCACATATACTTAAATTTATTATTATTAATACTGTAATTAAAGGTACAAATGAATATTTATGTATCAAACAAGTAGTCCTCCATGTTACTCCTTACCTCTGAAGTAGCTCTCAGTCTCAAAAAGGTTGGTGGCCCTGCTGTAGTTGGTGTTTAAGTAACAATGTTTTACAATAACACATAATTACATTATGGCATAATTTTAAATTTCCTGTTAACGTTTAACATTTTTTTTAACAAAAACATGGTGGGCCGCCAGTGGGCTGCCCAATCGGCCCTACCACCGGGCTCTGGGGGAGACCCTGAACCTTATATAGTTTTTACTGTAGCCTACTGCTAGCTTTACTCCTAGCATCCATGCTAGCCTCATACTGTGATCTACTGCAGTCAGTCACACATATGGTGATAATATTATACTTATACAAATTTTAAACATCACCATTAGGTTTCTAATGATGCAGAAGAGGTGTTTTGAGTGATTAAAATACGCACAGAAACACAGAATAGATGCAGCAAGCTAAGCTAAGACACTGGTATAAAACACCAACCTTTCTAACAATTTAACTCACTTTCCAAGTCTGTAGAAGACCTCGACCCTCCAGCCAGCAGGACATTTCCTGTTGGCCTGCCTGCTCAGCGATCCCAGTGCTCAGTCTGCTCAACACCTCCAATAACTACTGGTGTTCTGCTTCAACGCCCTGTCACTGTAGTATTTTAGACTTTTAACTTCTGCTGACTTGTGAAAGTTTTGTTATGACTATTTTACTCATATTGACTATATATTAGTTCCAATTAGCATTACGGTATGTATAGGTCCAAAAGAGGGCTTCCAGTATTTTTAAGACATCTTTAGTGTTGCACAAACTTTTCACAAGTTGGCATAAGTTGTCTAAAACAGTGTTTCCCAAAGTTGGGGTCGGGACCCAAAGTGGGGTCCCGAAACATCAAGGTGGGGTCCTGAWAAGATTTTCTGAATTAATTACATTTTTGCCCTAGTTGTTACAAAGGAGTGAGGTTAGTGTATTTAAAATGGATAAATGTAGTATAAAAAATATTGTCACTTTGCCCATATTTTGTTGACCTGATACAAATGTTTGTCATACAAAAATGGGGCCACAGGTCTCTGCTGCTGTTATTTTGTGGGTCAAAAGCTGAACAGTTTTGGAAC
>NW_013953252.1:17737-19306 GCF_001266775.1 Austrofundulus limnaeus
ACACACACACACACACACACACACACACACACACACACACACACACACGCGCGCGCACACACACACACACACTCACACACACGATACTCGACTGTTTTAGGAAATGTTCAGGGTGGGTTATATGGGTTATTTCCACTTTAATGACATAAAACACAAACCTGTTTGTCAGAATGATATTTTGCAACTTTCAAGGTCAAACATCACAGAAAAAGAAAAGATCAGGGGTCACATTTATAAAGCTTGCGTACGCACAAAACGGGGCCAGAATTGTGCGTACGCCACTTTTCACGCCATAATTATGTTGACAATCGGCTATTCTGTTTGAAATGGAATTATAATTTTAAATGTATTAATGAAGCCTAATGATATATTTTTAATTGTCTATTAATGCTGTTGTATTACAATAAAAATTTCAAGATCTCAAACTACAAATCCACTAAAATTATGCATTAATGACAAGATGTTTATTTTCAGCCATTTTCATATCAAATGTTTTCTTCTTTGTTTAAGTGAATCAATCATCTTCAGATCTTTACCTGTGACCTTCAAAAATCTGTCATTTTGCAAATAATAAAGAAAAATAAATAACTTATTTATTAATGTATTAATTAAGATCTTTTTTGATAACTTATTTCTAGCAACAGAACAGTTGGAGTACTGGTTGGAAGGTGGTTATTTAATTTAATTTATTGATATTTATGTCACACCCGTACAGTCACAGCCCACAGCACTTCAATCTCTGAACTCATACTTTTACTTTTAACTGTCATTTATGAATGGACACTTCCTGGTATGTGGGGCAGGAAGTGTAGCCTTATATGGTGTTTTTGAGGTGGTAATGATGCCACTCTGCTCTCCTCAAGCAGGAGCACCTGATTACGTACAGGTGGCATTTGTGATGTTTACGCTGCTCATTTACACACTTTTCATGACAATAGAAGTGTTTGTTGAATCTTTAAATTTAGGATAAGAATATGAACATGTTCGTATTCTTATCCTAAATTTCTCTTACTTTTGTTCGTATGAAGGGTTCGTACGAACATGTCACGTCAGATTCAACAAACTCTTCTATCATCAGGAAAAGTGTGTAAATGAGCTGCGTAAACTGATGAATGTGTATCAGCTGCTCGTGCACGAGGAGATTAGCATAATTACCACCCCAAAAACACCATATAAGGATATACGTTTCCTGCCACACATACCAGGAAGTGTCCATTCATAAGTGACATCGCAAAGTAAAAAAGAAGAACTTTACGAGTTCGGAGACTGAAATTCTGCTCTTGGAGATCCACAAAAAAAGAAAGAAAAAAAGAAAAAAAAAAGGAAAGTCATTTTCATCAGCTCCAGCTGTGGATTTAAAGGATCTGCTTTAAAGCCGAGGAATGAAATAACTATAGCTGTTAATGTTGTGTCTCCTGTGGGTCGTTACAGTCACAGAAATAAAAATCTAAATCATATTCATTTCTCTCTGTAGTCCTGCTCCAGTTTTTCTTTGGTCAAATATTTTTAATTTAAGCGTAAACAACTGTGTCACATAGGTTTCACTTATTCAAAGGGCAGTCACGCACT
>NW_013953252.1:19411-27606 GCF_001266775.1 Austrofundulus limnaeus
TAGTTTAAGTTGTTTTTTAGTCTGACATCTTCATATTAATATTGTAGTGTTATACAACAGCATTAAAAGCCCATTTAATTTAATCTAACCAATTTATGTCGTTAGTTACATTTAAAATCTAATTCCAGTTCAAACAGAATAACCTAATATCAACATAATTATAGAGTGTGATTTATTTTCAACTAAATATCTTCAAACTAACGAAATATAAAGTTATTAAAGAAGAAAACCCGTCTGGATAACAGCAGACTGACTGCTGGTAAAATATGCGACAGGTCTGGACCACTCCTGAATTTTGTTCGTATCTGAAGAAAATCTTAGAATACGAAAACATTGGTGAATGCCACAAATCCTCCTAAATCACTCGTACGCACAATTTAAGAACAAATCTGTTCGTACCAACAGTTCTTGCATGAGGCCCATTGTTCTTAAATCTGTATCAGTATACTTGGTTCATTTTTGTCTACCAATGCTAATTCTAATGCTAAATTCTGTTACGTTAGCAAAAATATCTACTACATTTTTTAGCTACTTTTTTTTGGCTAATCTTACGTATTGTTTTTCTTCTTTAACTATTGCTCTGCTCATTTGACCTGGTGTTTTAATATTAACAAATCCGTTTCAGTTTCAGTTTTTTTAGCGAAATAATTTATCACTTAATGCATTTGTTCTGAAAATACAATGTGTTGACAGTGTGCTTGCTAAAGATGAAAGACTGTGATGAAGTGAAAACTGAGCACAATCTGATGGCTCCCTTAGGTTGACTGTGTTTTGTATGAGTCCTGAGACAATATTTGTTGTGACTTGGTGCTATGTAAACTGAATTTAATTAAATTGTCGTGGGTTCACGCTCAGAGTGGTTAAAACTGTCTTTGAGTCTAACAGTAAAGCTGGCAGTATGGTCGCTCGGCAGTCGACCGGTCGACGCGCCGTCACGTGGTTGTTCGGCCTTCGTTTTCTCACTGACCTTTCATAGTCCGAGACACCCCGAGCCGAGCTGCTGGGAAACCCCTCCCGCTCCAGCATACGTCACTGCATGGGATTCCTTCCTCGGGGAGTGCAATGCGGAAAAAAAAAGTCAGCGGCTCTTCACTCGATGTTGTTTATCCACAAACTGGTCCCAGATTCCACCATGAAAAATGTCTGTTTTATCCCCTTTTATGAGTTTTTGGCCATCGACTATCTTTAAATCGCTGCTTCCTGGTACAACAGTCGGCTCTGGAAGCGATCGCTTTTTTCTCCTTTTTTTTCCTTTCTTTTTTTGAAGCGAGTGGTTGAAGCAAATGCAGCGTCCTTCAGCACAAACGAAACTCCTACGAACGTCTGACCAATCACACCGTACAGTTCGTATGTGTTCTTATGTGGAGGGAGGTGAAAAGTTCGACTTGCGGGTTGCGACAAGAAATGCCGACAATTCGAACAGAAGTGACGCAATTTTCGTCATAAAACTGCGACAGTTCGGCACGATTTCGGCAGTTCGGCAGCAGCGTGCAGGAGCCTTGAGATCTGGCTGTATGAGAGCTGATAAAGGAGTTTAAGTCAGAATGCTCACATCTGTCACCAGATCAGTGTTAACTCAGGTATTCATTATGGTGTAATAAAAAAACACTTAGGAAATGAAATTCAAATTTAGAAAACCATTAGCTCTTAATAAAAGTGCAGTAGTTGCATTTTGTGTTCCTGTACCACATTCAGTGTTTCAGTCTAAGGTTTCATTTTGATTTTAAAAATCATACACCTTGTGATAAAAAATAGTTCCTTTTTAGTGGAGATAAGAATGTTTAACGTAGAACGTTCAAGTTGTTTTTGTTTTTACCGTTGCAGAACCACTTTGCAGTTTGGTTTGTTTTTCCAAGAAGACCTTGGAGCACCTTTGGGTGTCGGGTGACAAAAAATACAGTGTGGGAAATTGCGCAAAGGCATTCCAGTTGGATGAAAATGAAGTGTGGGGTGGGGGGACTGGGACTTGGAGTGTGTGTTACCTGCACTCCCAGGACCCTGTGTGCAGAGTGAGATAGATGGACTGAGAGCTTGGTTCGATGCTGGTCTTGCGGGCAGCTGCTTTCCATGAGTGTTTTTCCCACATCCCAAAAGCCCTGAGTGGAGCAGCGAGCACCGCCCTGCTGAGAGCGGCTGCATCGGTTCCAGTGGGACTGGCAGACACCCAGGACCTGGATCAAAATCCACGCCCGCCTCACGGCCATTTTTGTACATCTGCTGAAGAGATGGGAGGTTCTTAAACAATCTGAATCAGAGTTTTATCAAAGGCTTCAAATAGGCTAAAAAGACCTGAAGAATACTTGCTCCTGTTTTCAGAGTTCTTCACCGAGCTACAGCACCAAAGACTCATCAAACACAGGGCAGATATTAACACAGAAACATTCCTGAGGTTTCTGACTGATGACTGCATGTTAAAACAACATGCATCATACACACCACTGTGCAGTCTCTTCCTAACCCAGAGTCGTACTCACACCTTCACCCGCATGCCTCCACTCAGATTAATAAAGCTTAATCCCTTTATCATCTGTTCCTGCATTTGATCCTTGTACTGTCAGGCCGGGCAGGGAGGAGGAGACCTGTGTGTGTTTGTGTGAGGTGTGTAGCTCTTATGTGGGGGTTTTTCAATGAGGAAAAGGTAAAATTATTTTGGAACACTGTTTATTTCACTGGAACATTTAAGTCAGACATTACTGAAGCACTTAGCCTCAGGATAGTTACAACTATACTCCACTCCACGTACAATAATAGATGTTTATTTAAATCCCTCGTCATGTGAGTCATTGTAGTCCAGTCCAGCCTGCCACACACAGAAGACAGGTGGTCTGAGGAATAAGATCTAACCCCATGAAATGCCTTACTGTCCTCTTAAACAGGTACACATGAAGACTAGAGCTGCAACTAATGACTATTCTGATAGTTGACTAATCTACAATCATTTTATTCAGTCAGTCGATTAGTCCAGTGATTCCCATCCAGGGGTACTTGTACCCCTAGTGGTACGCGGGCATATTACAGGGGGTACGTGGAAACATTTCCCAGGTGTGTAAATAATAAAAATAGGACAGGGATATGTAGGGCCCTATGATTTCAGCAATGCAGAAAATGCAGAGGGGATTGCCGAATTGACAAAACAAAATGGAATCCAGTATAAAACGTGGGACTCGTGGAATTTACTCATTTGGGGTATTTGATGTATTTTGGACGCTGCTTCCTGTACCTGCTGTTACCTGGTTACCTCCGCCAAGGAGGTAATGTTTTTGGTCGCGTGTGTCTGTCGTTCTGTCGTTCTGTCTGTGGACAACATTACTCAAAAACCTGTGGACGGATTGTCATGACATTTTTACCACATGTGTGTACTGGGCCAAGGAACACACCAATAAATTTTGGTGAAATTCTGGATCACGATGCAGATACAGGAATTTTTTTTCTTTTAATCCTCTGAGATCGGCAAAGCTGTGATGCTTTCACAGGGCTTCTGTAAAAAACAGTGAGCTGGATTGGACAGCACGGACTTCAAACTTTATAAAGTAATGTTAAAACCACATTTAATGATGAATAATTTCTGCCATAATATGCACATTTACAGAACGTTTTGTGACCAGGAACTGCGTGACTGCACCATGAAACCTATTTTTCCCATTTCCTCAAACACACCACATTTCCGAAACAACCAATCAAAACAGGTTTGTCTCTACTAGGCTTGTAAACAGAGAGCTGCCGGGCCTCAAAGTTTGGAGACGGGGGGAGCCAGGAAGCACTTTATAAAGAGAGTCAAACCATTACAAACTCATACAAGGAGATAAAACAGACGTTTTACATGGTGAAATGTGACTGATGAAAACTTAGGAGCTTAATCCCACACCAGTTTGACCATGAATAACGTCGGGTAACGAGTCTGACAATTTTTTTTTTCACATTAGACTCCACCAGAAGAAATCCCGTGCATACTGCTGCTTAAATGTTCACTACGACAGAACTTATTCAGCAAATGTGTTTCCATCTCTGCTTTTGTGCATTAACTCTTACAGGATGGGGGAAATTAGTCTTGGTGGAGGTTTGCACTCTCCGAGTGCTTCTAGTTTATTTATTTAATTACTTATTCACTTTCAAGGCAACGTTTTTATCTTCATGTTTAATTTGAGTTGAAAAAATAAGATGCTTGAGAATTAAACGTTCTAGGGGGTTAAATAAATAATTTTTATTTAATAATCAGTTGTTGAACATTATAGTTTTGGAGAATCATTATTACGTTTGACAGAGAGGGTACTAGTGGTATGACAAAATAACTCAGGGGTACACAAGTCTAAAAAGGTTGGAAACCACTGGATTAGTCAACAATTATTTCTGTCACAACATCCATCTAAGCTTCCTGTGGGCACACCTCATGGTCCAGCTCCAACATCTCATCTCACCTGCTCATCATACATGTGAATGTCACAGTTATCCACTCTCTTAAAATAAAATTAACACAGCAAATTAAAATAATGACACATGAAACACAAGTTTGAACCTCAAACTTAATAGTTTACTCTGTATTTTAACATTAATACATATAAACATAATAAAAATGTAATTATATAATACAAATTAAATTGTAAATGGTCTTTTAAACAAACAGCTACTGTACAAATAACTCCAATTTCAAAATAAAGTCAAGAATAACTCTGGGTGAAGGGACATTCAGGTGCATAAAAATAAAATAAAATAATCCTTCCTGTGTAAAATCTTGCTGGATGTGTCCAAACGTTCAAACAAAACGTAAGAAGACGAGACAGACTGATGAAATACAACCCAGTGATTTAATATGCAGCATTTAAAGCTTTAGCTAATGTTAGCATAACTAACTTTAAGTCTTGTTTTTTTCTCTCTTTGATGCGACTGTCTTTCTGTTCCACCATTATTATCGCTCTTTTGATTTGCCTGCTGCGTCTACTTCTGTGGTTTGCAGACTGGTTCTTCTTTTTTGCTAAACAATGCAACTGCAGACAATAGAAGTGATTCTGCCCCCTGCAGGTCATGGACTGCACTGCAGTTACAAATGAACAATTACCTGGTTAAATATGATGCATCAACATTAAAATACCGCATCAACGCTTTTTTATAATCAACGTCGATTATGTCGACTAATCAAAGCATTGTTGTGAAGCCGTGCTGAAGTGGGAGTGTCAGAAACGGTAGGAGGTTCTTAAAGAGACAGAGGCCAATTTCAAGGTGTTTATAAAAGCTATGTTGCAAAGGATAGGTTTTGTGTGCAAAGTCAATTGTTATTTTTGATATACATAAATTTTTTCAGAACAACTGAAAAAAACTTATTACACCGTCCTGCAGAATTTAACTATGTGCCTAGAAAATACATAATACTGCCTCTTTAAAGGATTCACAGGTATTCTCATTAATAATAATTCAACACTAATAAAAATTCTCACAAATTGTCCACAAAAGCTGATGAGTTTGGACTCTTTCAACATCCTCTTAGATTTACTGATTATCTAAATTTCAATTTATTTTCTGGGGGATGACCCCCAGACCCCCCTGATTGATTGCTGCTAGCACCTTTAGCATTGGACTTTGCCCTATAGATGGACAGCTTCCTGCCTTTTCTAAGTAGCCTCCTACTCCTGAAACTTATCAACCACCTACTGCAGAGTGAACTTCTAACTGCAATACACTTTTACTATTATTTTTAATTATTATTATTGAATATACATCATAGTACATTGAACTGTAAAAGCTGAGTGAGAGTCTTACTAATACTCTAGAATCCAGTTACATGTACCCTTTCTTAATTTGAGTACCTGCCCCTTTAGTGGTCTGCACGGCCCTGTTTCATACATCTAATAATAGAGTCAGGTGTGAAGGATAATGACAGTAAATCCAAGGAAGAAGAAAAAAACACTCCTGCACACTGTCTAAATTTACTGTTGCAACCTTTTAACGTAGACCTTCATCAGGAAGACTATTGCAAGAAATACCAACGCAGTCGTCAATACAAAAGTGTTATGGGTGTCTGACCAGTTACATACATACAAATAATGATAATGGCTAATTTTATAAGTCATAAAAATATTCATATTATCAATCAGAGCTATACAAAAGCATAAACACAAAGAGATTAGCAGAATAAACATAAACTAGCATAAAGTTTATATTCTGCAGACTGGTCAAAAGTCTGAATGATGATATTTTTCCTTACTGCTGAATTACAATGTCATTTTTTGGGGTGTTACTGTATATTTGTCCCATTTATTACATCATTAGAATTTTTTATATGAAATTGTCTGCAAAAAATGCGCTTTCATCATGGGAACATAAGAGATTGGCATTTTAGGCAAACAATCAATTTGACTTTTATACATGAGTAATATACAGTATATTTATTAAACATTCCTTGGTCTTTCGGCAGTGGATGATAAAATATTCATTCCAGACACAAAGCAAACACGTGTTTGATGATCTATTTGTTTAGTTTTGTGTGTCATCATCCACCTGTTCAGTCACGTCAGGTTGATGCAGAGCTCCAGAGCTCATCAAATCATTTGAACCTGCAGGATTCAAACCCCCCACCCCCAGTTTACACAAACATCAGCTCAGGTTTACACACAGACCAACACAGGTAACTCGCTGTGTTTGAGTTTCTTGTGGGTCAGTTGTGTTCACATTGAGAAAGCTCACAGGAAGAGAAACTGCACCTGGTGAAATCCAGTCAGCAAAAATAACTTGAGAGAAACATTAATGTTTTTTTTTCTTAAATGAATGATTTTGCAAGAGTTGTTTTTTTAGGTACAGAATAGTTTGTGTGACCATCTCTGGTATACATAAGAATTTGTACTACAAAACTAAAAAAAAAAAAAAAAAACCACCAAATATTATTTATGTAGAATTATCTTGAGAGAAATGGTTATTCATAAATCTGAGAAGCTGTTAAAATAATGAAACAGTTGTGGTAGGACTGGCTGGGACTTTATTGTTTTATTGATTTATTGTTTTACTTTGAGAGAAACAACACTCCATCCTTGATTACAAGTTTTTCTCTCACTCATTTTCTTTGTTGGTTAACCTTTAACCATGGCTATGGCCAAAACAGTGGGCTGGGTCCTCCAAAGGACCCGGCTGAGGTGGGCCAGGTCCTTGGAAGTCCGGAAAAAAGTGACTGAATTTGGACGGTCCACCCTCCCATTCTTACCCTGGTGTATGTCATGTCGCCTAGCAAATGTGATGAAGCTAAATTAGATCGAAAGTAGAAAAATATCAATATATTAGCGTTATTAATATCACAAAACAATAAAATAAACTTAAAGGTAATGTTTGAAGAACTAATAGACCCGCTGTAGGTGCATGTTTATTTTGTGGTTTTTTTTCTGACAAAAATAACATTTAAAAACATGTCTATACAAATGGTAAAAGTATTAAAAACACAACCGCTGGAAAATTTTAAATGTATTCTTTTCTCTTGCTTCGTCCGCCATTATAAAAAAATCTCCGGTCGGCCCGCAATGCATTATGGGATGTGGTGCTTTGGTAAGTCTACTGAAAACTACATGGAAGCTTGCGTCACATGACTTACCTGTGTACAGCTGATCGTAGTCAGAATCTGACTAGATTAAAATCTCAATAAAGATGTTTAGGTAGAAATAAGAGTGCTTTTGCTTAGGGTTGGACGTAATCATATCTTGTGCAATTCATTGCCAGAAAAACTTTAATCGATTATTTTTTGGCACTTGACAATTAATACGATGAATGCCAGCAGGCAGACTGACTGAAGATCAGCTCGATGCTCCTCTCTGCTTTAAATATGACGAACATTTTAAAAAAAAGTTCAGTAATTTATTTATTTATCAACACAATTTAAAATTTGATGTACAGCCTGAAGTCTGTAATTTTGACACAATTTGGAACAGATTTTTACACGCTTAGAAATGATAGTGAACTAATGACATTAGTGCGTGACCGAGCCTCTCCTCGAACAACAACAAACACATTCGTCTGTAATGGCTGCCGTTTACCGGTGGTCTGAAAAATTTTGTATCCCTGAAAAAATGTTTCCCCACCAGAGGGGGCGCTCACGAGTAGGAAGTAATCTGCTTTTCCCCCACAAGATGGCCCAAATCTCATGTGAAGTCTCTGACTTTTGTGTCGGCGCCTCCTGGTGGACTATGTGTAAAATGCCAGAATTCACATGATGCTGCCACAGC
>NW_013953252.1:30881-37038 GCF_001266775.1 Austrofundulus limnaeus
CAATTTCCTAGGGGAAATTAGACTTCCATCCTTCTTCCTGAGTCCATGCTGTCATTTCTGTCCAATCAGAGCAATGATTGCCACTCGCATGGCTTTGTTTACAGATCATAGACTGCTTGCAAAAAAAACCCTAAATGTTACGGAGCCCGCGAGGGTACATGAGGATATTTTTTTCTTTTGTGTTTTCTTTTGTGTTCCCATGCAATAGTATTGCGTTACTTCGCAATACCTTTGTGTTACCTCGCAATATCTTTGTGTTGTTTTGCGTTCCCACGCAAAAGATTGTTTTGTATATGAACTGAATTAAACCAGACTTTTATTTTGAAATATCCGGTTAACAAAACAGTACGTGTCGCCACAATTTCGTGAAATTGACATTGATGTTACGTAGCTGTACTGTGTTAAAATATCGGCACATGACATACTTCCATGCGTGGCTGTGTGAATGAATCAGAATTCAGAATGAATATATATTCATTCTGAAGCTGAATTAAAGCAGTAGGCTAACTCGCTAATGGTAAACATGTGAGTTTGTTAATAAACCTGCAGGCACAACAGTGATAAACTACTTTTGCGTGGGAACGCAAAAGAAAAAAAAATCTCCCATGTCCCCTTGCGGGCTCCATAAAATGTGAATGCAAACTGCACCAAACAAAAAATACAGTCCACTTTGTGTCCAGACCAAACAAGCGGACCACAGGACTTTCCAGGTGTGAATACACCCTAAAATATCAGAGCTATGGCAGCCGTCTTGAATAGGGTTGACTCCAAAAGTTAATCAAATGCAAATCCAATGATTTCTCTTGAGAGTTTCATTAAAATCTGTTCAGTGATGAGATATGTTTGTAATAGATCAGAAGAAAAAAAAAGAAAAAAAAAAACCAGATACAAAAGCTTTTGTTTATTTCTAGTTGCTCTCCTTGTTTCATTTTGTATTGTTGTTTCCCACTCTTATTATTTCCTGATCAGCACAGAGGAAGTATTCAGGGTAAACAGGAAATTCTCTGTTTCAAATCTTAGCGGCTGAACCCAAACTGTTACAGTGTTGTACAAATCTTGTGGACTGAAAACATGTTAATAAGTCCAGTTATCTTACATTCAGTCAGATCTGATGAAACACTTCCTGGTTCACTTGATGAAGTCTAAACACTGTCTGCAGCTGTGCGCTGCTCCAAGACTTCAGAACCTTCAAACAATGATCCACACCCCTACTTTCTTTGAATTTAACACCTGCAGTACTAAGAAGGAACTTTGATTATTATGATCATTGCTTGTGATGTTCTTTTGTTGGCTGGAGACATGTAAAAGAAACAGAAGTGTAGAAAGCTGCATGTTAAAATAAGAGGTGGAAATATTAAACAGGTTGCCACCTGCCTGGTAGAGTGCATCCAATCTGTGTGTCTGCTGTGTTTTTAYTGCCTCTTGTTAGGTGAAGGCAAATGATAATGTTTTTGCCTGTGCCTGGATTCAACCCAATTCAAGCTAACTGTGTAAAGTCAGTTATAAAGCTGATATTACTCTGTCACTTCTCGGATTAAGATGATTTCATTTTGAAAGTGGCATCAACAATGTGCGTTCTGCCAAACATTGCTAGGCTGTTATTTTAAAGGGGCAAAATCATGTAAAATCAACTTTTTTGAGTTTTATATCATGTTATAATGTTATACTCTCATAAAAAAAACATGCCCAAAGCCTTTCTTTGACTCATTCATCATGTTTGAGAAATCCTGCAGCGTTTTTAGGAAGTCATGCTGAGGAGCAAAACGACAGGTGGGGAACAGAAACACCTTTTGGGACCACAAACGCCCTGGGACGTGTCTTTAAGCTGACTCCTGCAGGCTCTCGGGTGAAACTGAAAGTGAAACTTAAACTGCCTGCATATTTCTTAAGACTAGTTCTCACTCAGTGAAGCTCTTTTCAGATGAAAAATACCTTTGAGGAAATGTATTTTCAGATGGCAAGTGAACTGCATCATAGCAGCCCCCCCCGTGGGCACGACCCCCACCCCCCACATGCACCGAAATGGGTGAGACAGAAGCGGAAGGTGGTTCTTAAAGAGACAGAGGCCAATTTCAAAGTGTTTAGAAGAGGAAGTGATGAGAAAATAAGTTTATTTTCTATTTAAACATAAAAACAGCATTTTAATAACAGCTAAAGGTGACATAGATACTTTATTATGACATAGTATTTAAATGTATGCCTGAGAAACACATAATATTGCCCTTTAAAATCATTTGTCAGTACAGAAAATTCCTCATCAACCTCTAATTTCAAACTTTTATATAGTCATATTAAACAGATTTTTTTTTAGCTCTGTTAACCAAAGACAGTGAGGGAAGAAAGATTTAGCAATACTGGGCAGATGTGATGTCAGAGCAAAGGAATGTGAGCCATGTGGGCGGCAAATGAGAGTCAGGGAACCAGAGAGAACAGAGCAGGAGAGAGATCTGGTGATTGAGAGGTTAGGAATAAGAAGGGAATGAGTCTGGACAGAGGCTACAGATGGGAAAGGGTGACAGTAAATTGACTTTGAGTTGTTACAGGAATATATGTGGATATTCTGAGCTGCCTTAAGGCTCTCTTACAGAATACAGACTGAAGGGACTTCCCACAGGCCTAACACACTGCCTTCACTGAGTGAAGTGAGTCACCACAGTGGGTCTGCTGGTGTGAGTGTGTATCCATGTAACAATCTGACATGTCACTGAGCATGAAGGCACAGAAGAAAAGAGCAGCAGGCTTGAAAATAACCAAATGAGGGAATATGGGCTGCTTTTTTTTCTGTTTTCTTCAGATCACACACCAAATATGAAGACGCTCGATGTCCTTTGAACACAAACACACCCACTTTTCCACTGTGGCAGAACTTTGGTCATGCAGGCATTTCCTTCAGCCTCTAACATCTGTCATAAACGCACAATCATACCAAACCAGGACAGCAGTTTTAGCAAAGAACAGTAAACAAAACGAGAGTATGAGTTGATGACATCAGGTTAATAGTTGTGTATTACAACATAATGTGTATCACAACATAATGAAATTTGTTGACAATATAAAAGCTAAAACTCTAAAATGAATGCTAAAACAATCAACACCATAGCTAAAAGTAAAATCTGCAAAACTGAAGTTAAAAGCGAAAGCCAGTGGTAGGTAAAAGCTGAAATAAGCACAAAAGCAGCTAATTCCATAAAACACCACCTAAAAGTTAAAAAAAAGGCAGCCAAAGTGAATAAGACAGGGTCCAAAAGCACTGTAGCGGCTAGAAACCCAGCACAATGGTTGGTAGAAGCTGCAGTTAGCAAAAACCACAGCAAAAAACTAAAACGACCACTTCAGCAGTGGTGGGCAGCGCTAATTCCAAAATTAGCTCCACAATTTTTAAAGTGCTTATGAAAATATTTAGGTCCGCAACTTCAAAAGCGCTAATGCCATAGAAAACTAGTGGAAGCTAATTTTAAAGCACACGTTGAGTTTGACACTTACTAGCTGGTAATAACTCATGTACAATATATGCACAACACTGCCAACCAGCAGTGTATGAACCCTTTTACAGCTTAAGCTTATAATGTGATGGATGTGATTTCCTGAAACAGACCTTTGGCTCCTGGTGTAAAAATAAAAAAGTTGTTGAGGATTGCTAGTTCGGCTGATTCTTTAAAAAGTTGTTGAGGATTGCTAGTTCGGCTGCTTCTTTGTCTTTGTCTTTTGTTTGTTGTAGATTTTTAATTAAAGAAGCATCAATTAAGTAATTTTAAAACTGTTTATTAGAAAACTGAAGTGATGCATGCTGGGTACATGACGGATTTGATTTGTGACGGGAAACGAAAGCACAGTGTACAGGAAAATATCTTCCCTTCAACATAAGGGCTTGGATTTTAAAGTTTTCCATGTAGTTGCTCCAGTTGACCACTAGATGTTTGTCTTCATCAGCATAAGATCTTTAAATCATTTCTAACCCCGTTGGCCGATTGCTTCGACCAATTACGTTATCTTGAGCTCCATCATTTAAACTTTTTTTTAAAAAGGAGCTCCGATTGTAAAGTAAAATAAATCAATACATACAAAATTTTAGTCTGGATTACAAACATTAACTGTTTTTGCCATTGCCTTCCTGCTACGTAAGCAGACACAAAGCATTGTGGGAAATCAGAACCATGACCCAAAGCAACAGTCAGCAGGATGTATACCTTCACAATAAGTGTGTTTATCTGGGAGAGGTGTTGTTGGATAGATCACGTGTGTTGTGATTCATTGACAGTCATACCTTCTGCTGTTCAAGATAAAGATGACTGGTAGATAATTAGTTATTAGTGGTACTGCATTTTAATTTTAGAAAGCGTAAATCTGCTTATGAATTATAAAAATTAATAAGACTGCTAAAGCGCAAAGGAAATATTGAGGTCCGCAATTATCAGATTTGTGCTGTAGCGGCCTGGTGCCTACCACTGCATTTCAGTAGTTTAAGCTAGATTTTGTCAAAATTTAAAGTTGGTGGCTGTGGTGGAGTGGCTCAGAGAGTCATCAATGTTGAGTAGCTGAATGATCTGAATGGATAAAACTCAAGGCATGCTGAAGCATTCAGATGCAGAAATTTATATAAAACAAACCACTAACATTAAAACATCAAGACACACATGCACAATCTAGTACAACTACTGCATCTTCATTGGGACATTGCATTGAAATTCATTAATTTCTACAGCCTAACCCTGATCCACTAATTGCATTTTACCTCATGGGAACTAGGCTTAAGTCCCCATAAGTACCAACTGGTCCACAATGAGCAGAACAACACCAAATGTTTATGTAATATTTCTCTAATTATGGCTTGTATTAGCAGCATTTATGAGAGCAGCCTTGTTGCAGTAAAATAAACCTGAGGAGACAATAAGTGCACATGCACTGTGTGTGAAATAAGCTCTTATTATTCTTGAACGAGAGCCCCAACATTGCAAAACCTTTCCGCTTAGCTTTACAAAAGCACTTCTCGTTTTACTCTTTTGCTTTCATTCTAGCTCCTTTCATTAAGACTACACATGCAGGGCATTTTACATCACAGGTCAACCTTTTATCACATTATGGGTAAGATCATCTCTCAGTGGACGTGTGTTTCTTTATCTAATTCTTGCACAAAATGTATTTTGGCAAAAGGCAAGTGTGTCTTGTCGTAGTTAAAGAAATTTGTCTTGCTGCTCAGCTGTAATGGTTTGATAAAAGGATCATCTCTGTGGCACCAAAGATTGAAGTGTGCAGCTTCACATTCATGCTAGTGTTCAGTATGAGGCACGACTGGAACTAGTACACTTCATCAGGTGATAGTCCAGTCCCTCTCTAACCTTCCATCAGGTGATAGTCCAGTCCCTCTCTAACCTTTCATCAGGTGATAGTCCAGTCCGTCTCTAAGCAGGAGTTGGTCCTCTGTGTTTTACTTAATTTGCTCAATTAAACCTTGTAACATATACTTGATCAAATTAAGTAAAATTTACCTGATTTATTCACAAATCTTTAAGGATTCTTAATAACTTTTCTAGGTAATGATGAGTAAATATTACATGAATTTGTAGCATTTAAATTTACTTAACCAACATTAGTGCAAATTGCTACGAGGACTTTTTCTAGTAAATCTCACAAGTTCTTTATAACAGTGCACATGTGTCAAGCACAATATTATAACATGACACCTCACAGCTACAGAGAGAGGTGTAGCTCATGTTGTAGTTCAAGACTTCACCACCAGGTGGCAGTTTTGAAGAACCTTTATTGGATTCTTCTTCATGAACAACACAGACAAAGTGAAACTCACAGGTCTTATTAATGACTAGGCCTACCACTCTCACTTATGGTTACTTCTGCTGAACGCTTTAACACAAGTTAACAAATAATAAACACACAAATTAGAGTAACACAACTGACTAATTGCTGAAAGAACAATGTTAACCAATTCCCTAAAATGATTTAACAATAACAAACATGAATCCTACCCACAATCCTCCACTGCAGTCACATGACAAACAGCCAAACACAGCAGAATGCTACAATATGCATTCCCTGTTCCCTGACAACTAAATATCACCTACATTATGTAAACTGTTGCACACCAACAAATGTATTCAAGCAAAAGAAACCAGACAACTTATGTTTTATTTCGACCATGTCT
>NW_013953252.1:37238-39641 GCF_001266775.1 Austrofundulus limnaeus
GTATTAGCATTTACTTTTTTGTACAGTAATATTGATATATAATATAATGCGTATTGTTTATTTAGTAAATTCTAGTAGTTCAGAAATTTTGATATTTTTTTGTAAAATTTAAAAGAATAATTAAATAAATGTTACTACACCCAAAAGTTAGATTTTTCAGTGCAGTCAGGGCAGGGCAATGTGGGTCTGTGCTGTCTGATTCACAAAAAGCACCAGTCAGCATTTCCCAAACTATTTTCCATGTAGGACACCTTGCTTTCCGAACAGGAGGTGATGCTGACATGATAAATGAATTATTAAAATCATGCCTATAAACTCATGTGTTTGCATCACTGCAGCCGGCGGAGATACCAGAACTGAAACACCATTGCTATAATACATACCTCCAACAGAAAGTACAGACAGGCAGCTAATTGTTCTTCAGTTAGATCCTAATAAACAGAACAGATCTGTGCATCTAATGTTACATGAGATCACATTCCCACAGCAGACTTCGGGATAAAAAGGGCCATGCGGAAAGAATGGAAATTTTCTATTTATATCTGAGTTAAATTTGAGCAAATGTTTATGAGGAAGTGTGAGAGGAAAGAAGAATTTCAGTGAGGGAGGCAGGCAGGGAGCTGATGAGGGAAACTCAAGCCCTCCTTTCTAATTTCCCACGCCACAGAGTTAAGAGTGCATGCAGCTGCCAGAAAGCAGTCAGACGGAAGTAGTGTACTTTTTACTGTTTTTTACATCAAAACAACTTGGTGTTTTCCCCTTTAAAACAATGTGTATTAAGGATAAATCAATGTGGGCTCAAACAAACATCAAGTGATGAGTATGACTGCATGTTAGAGCCATTGGAGTAAATTTCCACCAAAAAACTCTGAATTTTTTAGATTAGTTTCAGAAATTTCCATGAAAAACAAGGAAATTCTCTGTGCTCCAAATGTTGTAAATTTGCTAGAAAAAAACTAAGAATCTCTGAGATGAATAAAAAAAATCCAAGAAAAAAAATAGTAAAATTTTCTACGTAGAAAACTCATAAAATTTGCAAAAAAGAAACTCTGAAATTTTCATGAAAGGCAAAAATTTTCTATATTTAAACTAAATATTTTCTGACATTGTAAAGTCAGAAACTTACAAACTCTTTAATTTATGAGCTGATCAGTTTGACTTAAGTAAACCTCAGTTAACTGTGTCTTTTTATTTCCTGCCACTGATGATAAAACGTGGTGTTTTACCTGTGTGTGCCTGTTTATCTGTAGCTTTACCAATATCTCATGAACTGGTGGATGAATGTTATCAAAACTCTCAAATGACAAAACATATGAATACAGCTGTGGTGGAGTGGTTAGGGGAGTCTTCTGGTTACCAGAGGGTTGCCGGTTTGATCCCCTGTTCCAGCCATCTCAGTCATTGTGTTTTGGACATGACACTTAAAGTAGATGCACCTGTGGTAGCGCTGGGATCAAAAGACTGTGGCAGGTATAATCCTATGGGTATTAAACTGAATGTCAAATTACAGGTATAAAACAATATTTATACTGTTTCCATGGATTTATGCCCCTCGCAGTGTTTTTATGCCACATCATCCATTGATTTGGAGTCATAAAGGACAGATATATTGTTGTGAGGCGTGCTAACTGTTGCATGTGCTGCCAGGCTGCGCTGACATCAAGAGAAGCTTTGGAGAAGGAAATGATGCTGTTAAAGAGTTAAAGTGTGACAGCAGAGCAACACACTAGTGGTCACATACAGCCCCTCCTCCCTCCTGCTCAGCATGAATATGCTGCCTCAGCACGTGCTAGCACACACACATAAACACATACACACATATTTGTTCTTCTATCCTCATGGGGACTTTGTATTGACTTCCATTCACTTTCTGGTCATTTCTATAGCCTAACCCTGACTCCCTACTCTAAACTTAACCTCACAGGTACCTGACCCTAAACCTAACCGCTGACCCACCAATGGCTTTTGTACCCATTAGGAACGGTGGGTCCTCACCAGGCTATGTGTACCAGGAAAATCATCAAAACTTGTCCCCACTAAGTCCCCACTCTTACCAGAAGAGCATGGAGGCAAAGATATTAGCTCACCAGGATAAACAGTTCGATGTGGTCAGATATGTTCCTTATGAGCCTTTAGATTCTGTTGCATCAGAGCCGGGCAGAGAGAGTGAGGCGAGCACATAAAAGTGAGAGCCAGTGGTAATATTAAGGTAATAAATACTGTATGCAAATAAACTACATTAAATACCACTTACACAAAACACTGGTTTGTACTTTAAATAAGCAAATCTTTCAATAATACTAGCAGATGAATGGCGTACATTCTTTGTTTTGTTCAGTTTATTTTATTTTGTTTGTGTGTGTGCGTGTGTGTGTGTGTGTGTGTGTGTGTGTGTGTGTGTGT